>NC_138768.1:285400923-285688423 GCF_965119305.1 Pelophylax lessonae
ATATATATATATATATATATATATATATATATATATATATATATATATATATATATATGTATATATATATATATATATATATATATATATATATATATATACACAGTATCTCACAAAAGTGAGTACACCCCTCACATTTTTGTAAATATTTTATTATATCTTTTCATGTGACAACACTGAAGAAATGACACTTTGCTACAATGAAAAGTAGTGAGTGTACAGTTTGCATAACAGTGTCAGTTTGCTGTCCCCTCAAAATAACTCAACACACAGGCATTAATGTCTAAACTGTTGGCAACAAAAGTGAGTACACCCCTAAGTGACAATGTCCAAATTGGGCCCAATTAGCCATTTTTCCTCCCAGGTGTCATACCCCGATGTCATGTGACTCGTTAGTGTTACAAGGTCTAAGGTGTGAATGGGGAGCAGGTGTGTTAAATTTTGTGTTTTCACTCTCACTCTTTCATACTGGTCACTGGAAGTTCAACATGGCACCTCAAACTCTGAGGATCTGAAAAAAAAAAGAACTGTTACTCTACATAAAGATTACCTAGGCTATAAGAAGATTGCCGAGACCCTGAAACTGAGCTGCAGCATGGTGGTCAGAACATACAGTGGTTTAACAGGACAGGTTCCACTCAGAACAGGCCTCCCCATGGTTGACCAAAAACAAGTTGAGTGCACATGCCCAGGCTCATATCCAGAGATTGTCTTTGGGAAATAGACGTATGAGTACTGCAGAGGTTGAAGGGGTGGGGGGTCAGCCTGTCAGTGCTCAGACCATACACCGCACACTGTATCAAATTGGTCTGCATGGCTGTTATCCCATAAGGAAGCCTCTTCTAAAGATGATGCACAAGAAAGCCCGCAAACAGTTTGCTAAAGACAAGCAGACTAAGGACATGGGCTACTGGAACCATGTCCTGTGGTCTGATGAGAACATGATAAACTTATTTGGTTCAGATGGTGTCAAGCGTATGTAGCGGCAACCAGGTGAGGAGTACAAAGACAAGTGTGTCTTGCCTACAGTCAAGCATTGTGGTGGGAGTGCATGAGTGCTGCCGACACTGGGGAGCAACAGTTCATGGAGGAAACCATGAATGCCAACATGTACTGTGACATACTGAAGCAGAGCATGATAGCCTCCTTTCGGAGACTGAGCCACAGGGCAGTGGATCCAGGGAGGATTTCCCTCACATGGTGCACTTCAGGATCATCCCCTATTAATTGGACTTGTTTATAGAGCATTTACAGAGCATTTATAGACATATTTATTGTTTTACTATAATTTATCCCAATACTGCAAATTCTATTTATTGTGTATTTCATTTTTTTTTATTTTTGGATTTAATATCATGGGTGTCCTTGGAATATAGTTCACATTCAGATTTACCATGTATATATGATTTATCAGCGCCACCTGGTGGTCTAGGTCCTTTGATCCAATTCACCCTTTTATTTTTTTTGGAGGAGTGCAAGGTCTGTAACATACGGGTCAGATGAATAATAATTCAAGGGGTAATAGGCAGTATCCATCAGAAGTCCCCATACGGAATTATTACCAACCACTGGAGAATATAAGGAATCCAGAGGAATACCCGGATTCAGGACCTCGGAATGGTTCTTCTTTTTTAGGGAGAGGCCGGCGGAGGGGGCGTCGTCGACCTTATACCCAGGGCTATCAAGGAGACCGAGGGGGATACAGCGGAGACCCCAGCAATACAGGGGATGTAGAGCCGGGAGACGTATCCAACTCAAGAAAAAGGCCGAGAGTAAATTAAATGATGGTATTTTTAATCTGAGTCAAGTGAAGCTGGAGAAAAATGAGTTACACATTTTAAATCAAGGATTAAAGTGTGCCCCTAAAAAGGCTATGAACAAATTCAGTGTCTACATAGAGACACACAAGTATATCAGAAAACTAAACTTAAAAAAGTATTTTCTGAATAACCCCATTTCATCTATCAGTAGTACTGGAAGAAATGGCATGATAAACAGTGGGCTACGTAACAAGTCTATTTTCAACCCTCCTGTAAGCAATAACCAATGTGTGGATGTTTTTAAGAAATTAGTTCTGCATGATCTACAGGGACTTACACCTGACTATACTAGTGAGAATAAGTATAGACACATTCAGGAGGGCTTAGACTCATTAGAAAAGTGTAAGAAATTATAATAAGACCTGCAGATAAAGGAGGAGGAGTGGTAATTATGGACAAATCATTTTACATTGATCAGTTGAAGGAAATGTTGGAGGATGGAAACACCTACCAACTATTGACTAAAGATCCCACCGATAAATTTGAAAATGAATTAGGATGCCTGATCAATGAAGATATGGTAAAGGGGTATTAACTAAAAAGGAAAAGCAATATTTAATACCGAGTGTTTGTCGTATACCTATTATATACACCCTCCCCAAAATACATAAAAATTCTACATGCCCTCCAGCACGTCCAATTGTAAATGGGATAGGATCAGTATGTGCCAGGCTGGGACAGTATCTGGATACTTTTTTACAGACTAGTGTGGTATCAACCAAAGCTTTCCTAAAAGATACTAAAGATCTGTTGTGTTCTTTGGATGATGTGTTGCTGAGGGACGGTTCGCCCGCCTTCCTAGTGACGGCGGACGTGTCATCCCTCTACACCATCATTCAACATGATGATGCTTTGCTTGCCCTTAATTGGGCGATGAGTAGGAGAGATGAAGTCCCACATGATCAAAAAGTTTTTATACGTAAGGCATTGGATTTTTGTCTTGGCCATAATTATTTTTGGTTTCAGAATAGAGTTTACAGCCAGTAAACAGGAGTTGCCATGGGCGTGAGGTTTGCACCTAGTTTAGCAAATGTGTTCATGGCAGAATGGGAGGACAAATTCGTTTTTAACATGGCCAGACCCAAATTGAGATTTTATTGCAGATTTATTGATGATATTATTTTTATTTGGGAGGGGTCCGAAGCATCTTTATATGATTTTATGCGCCATCTTAATGATAATTTTAATAATATTAAACTTGATTTTACATGGAGTGACAAAGAGGTTCACTTTTTAGACGTGTGGATATGTAGAGATGGTCTTAATTTTACCACGAAAGTGTACTTTAAAGATACTGATAGGAACAGCTATCTGGCCATCCAGAGTGGACACCATCCTGTATGGTTGAAAAATATTCCAAGGGGACAGCTAATGCGTCTGAGACGGAATTGCACATACAATAATGACTATCTAATGCAAGCAGATGTCATTAAAGAGAAATTCATGGACAAGGGATACAGGGAGGATGTTTTGGACAAGGAAATCCAAAATGTCCTAACTACCTCAAGGGATTCCCTGCTGGATCGAGAGAATGTGAGGAGTAAGAGAGCCAATGATAACACACATGAATGGAGTTTTTTGTCCAATTTCTCCAATGACTATCGCCATGTTGAGTCCATTTTCAGAAAACATTGGCATGTTCTGATAATGGATAAAACATTGGGGAAAGTATTGCCAAAGGAACCCTCATTCATTTATAGGAGGGCACCCAATTTTGGGAGCCAGGTGGTAAAAAGAATATTGGATCCACCAAATGTTTCTTTTTTTACTGGCAGGACAGGATTCTTTGCATGTGGCAGGTGTAGAGCCTGTTACACCGCTCGCACAAATCCTAAGAAAATAAATAATTTTAGAGTCCCAGCCATTAATAAGGAATTTAAGATTAAAAGTCTAATTACTTGTAATACTACTCATGTAGTCTACGCATTAATGTGCCCATGCAATATGGCATATATCGGACGCACTAAACGCACTTTAAAAAAATGTGTAGGTGAGCATATTACTAATATTTTAAAAGGAAAAAGAGAACATAATGTGTCTGCACATTTCAGACAGTATCACCAAAGAGATCCCGTGTCTCTACACTTCTGGGGTGTTGAAAGGGTCACTCCATCCTGGAGAGGTGCAAACTGGGTGAGAGAGCTTTCTAAATGCGAAACCTAATGGATCTTTCTAACACAAGCTCTTGATCCTAAGGGGTTAAAAATTGAGCTGGATCTCAATTGCTTTATTAGTGATGCTTGAATTGAGATCCAATCCCCTGTGGTGTTTTATACATATATAATATGTATATTAATATAATAAGATAATTTATTTTATGTATTTTAATGTTTTATAGTCTTACCCATTTCTACAATCCTATTTATATATATTTTTATATATAGATTTTACATATAGATTTTGTGTATATGGTTTTATGTATAAATGTATATCAGGTCATATTTATTATGTTTTTATGAGATTATTGCTATTTGGCGCATTATTAAGGTTTTATATATTTATTCCAGCTTCATGATTTTAATATGGCAGCTGAGTAGATTTTTTGAAGAGTGTCTTTATCTATATAATGTGTATTTTTATAGTATGTGTCACATTTATGGCAAAAATAGATGTGTTTGCATATAACATCAGCTTGGCCACCTGTATCTTGGGATAAGGTTGGTTAAAACTGCTAGATTTTACTTCGGCAGATTTTAAATGCTTAGTAATAATGCCGTGTGAATTATAAACCTATTGGCTATATCATTTTGACCATTAGAGGGAGCAGTATGTTCAATGCGATCTGTGTATGGTATTATGCCGATATCACAGTGTGTGGAGTTCCAATACAGGAAGTATGTAAAAAGCGGGGCCGTCCTTTGCTGACAGTTCCCAGGATGCAGCTGGTTGTGAGCTGATGTTTACATCCTGTTCCCGCACCACTTCCAGTTCACGGAGGCGGGCGGGTCATGGGCTCCTTATTTAATTGGACTGCCGTGCCGTATAGCCATGCCCCCGTGAAGAAGTCGGAAATGACGAAACGCGTCGGGCGTGGCTATACAGCATCCACTAGAATCTGTATGTTGATGGGGAAGTAGCTTCTGGCGTTCGGTGTGTTTAGCGGGACCGCAGACCGCACTCTCAGCGCTACCAGACCCTGAACCAGTCACTGTTTTGCTCTTAACGATCTTTTAACAAGTGAGTGTGATGTGTAGTGTTTTGTGAAAATAAATTTATGCCAAACGGTATCAGGCTATGGAAGTGCCTTTTGTTTTGTCACCCATGCAATATATGTGAGAGGAGGAGTGCTTGCAGCGGCTGACATTACCGGGAGGAAGTTGTTTGATTTATCTATGCCTTTTCAGCCTATTCCATGAGAGTGGTTAGGCATGGTTTTCCGGTGAGTGCGTTTTTTGGCTGTATTCCCAGCACTGGTGGTGGTGATATCTTGTGGTGATCCTTAAAACAGCACGAACAAGACCCTCTTCAGATTGTGGTTTACAACAAAAGACTTATTAGATTTTATATAGTTTATCAGTTTGATGCTAATCAAAGGACATTTAGCACTCTATGCACTTTATGATAGGAAGGTTTTACCATCCTTGCGCTACTGAAGTTCTATAGAAATTGTTTTTTGATTAATTTCTGTGGTTAATTTTGCCTGTATATAAGGTCTGTAACATCCACCAGCTCTGTGATGTCGTTATGGAGGAGTGGAAGAGGACTCCAGTGGCAACCAGTGAAGCTCTGGTGAACTCCATGCCCAAGAGGGTTAAGGCAGTGCCGGAAAATAATGGTGGCCACACAAAATATTGACACTTTGTGCCCAATTTGGACATTTTGATTTAAGGGTGTACTCACTTTTGTTGCCAGCAATTTAGACATTAATTGCTGTGTGTTAAGTTATTTTGAGGGGACAGCAAATTTACACTGATATACAAGCTGTACAGTCACTCCTTTACGTGGTAACAAAGTGTAATTTCTTCAGTGTTGTCACATGAAAAGATATAATAAAATGTGAGGGGTGTACTCACTTTTGTGAGATACTGTATATATATATATATATATATATATATATATATATATATATTTCCTGGCTAAGCCCAATGCCATCATCACCTCGAGCCATCTTGCCCCTTGACACCATTTAGGACATTCTTTAGCAGTCAGAATAAAAGGCAGCATACCTGGAGTACCTGTTATTTTCTTGTTCTTGCTCCAGAAGTCCCTTTAAGTCCTACTGTCGTCCCCACAGTAGAAGGTCCCTTGTTGGGGTAAATCTCCCTAAAAGCGGGCGCTCCTGGTGCCGGAGGTGGTGCATGCATCATTGCTGTAAGTCGTGTTTATTGCAACCATCCTGGGTCTCTGTTTCTTCCCTTCTCTCCTTCGCTAGCTAGCTTCCTGGTGCAGTGCTCGGTGATGTCATCGCCTGGCGCCCTGGTCCTCCTACATTCCAGCAAGCGGTGGCGTGGGCCAGGGATGTCATCTGGCAGGATCTGATTGGTTTCTGGCCCCAGTTTAGGCGCTATTGGTCCAGGCGCCGCCATTATTCATTGGACAGCGGGAGGCGCCGGTTTAAATGTCCTCTCTGTTTGGTACACTTTGGCTCCCTTTATTCTTCCAGACCTTGCGGTGAGCACTTGTAGTTTTCTTGTGGGGTCCTTGTGGATGAGTCTGGGCTTAGTGTGCCTTTCTTGCAGCTGTCTGGCTGTCCTTCTGGCAGTCCCTGGAGCTTGTTTATTCTCTGCTGCTGTCTGCCTTGGACAAGTAAGTGTTTTCTTTCTTTCTTCTTCCTACTGTCCTTCTCCTGGCCTGTTATTGTGTCTGTTGCCTTTGTTCCATCCCAGGATGAGCTTGCCGGTTCCTGTTCAAGAGGCACTGAAGACTTATGAAAGGTAGGGGATGCTTGATTGGTCTGATGGTCCTTTTTTTCCCAGGAAGTTTTACTGACTCCTCCTCTTTCTTCTTCTTCAAGCGATAATCGCTCCCTGTATTTTCAAGCTCTTTACACCATGTTACATCATGTTCAGCCAAGCCCATCCACGGCCTCAGCAGGACCATCTTCAACACAATCTGGACATGTTTCCACCAGCCAGGATCTGGTCTTCAAGGCGTGCTGGGCTTGCGGCACTTTACCATATAAGCGCCTATGTGAGTTATGCTTCAAGGAAGCATCCCAGTCAGGTCAGACTATCGATGAAGACATTAAATCCTATATTAAGAAGGCGGTGGAAGAGAGAGTAAAGGCTCTCTTGCCTGGGCCTTCTGGTAGGAAAAGTTCTGCTCGGGTGAAGAGGCACCATGAACCATCGCCAGAACCAGGGGCTGTTACTTCAGGCACAGGAGATAAGTCAGATTATGCTCAAGAGGAATCGGAGGCTTATTCGTTTGATTTTTCCTTTGGGCCTGGAAAAGTGGGAAGAGGAAGTTCCAAGTACTCAGGAGCAAAGAAAGTACTACCCCAATCTTAAGAAAGAACTTCCAAAGTTTACTTTTATGTCAAAAATCAAGGAATTGATAGAAGAGGAATGGTCCAAGGCAGATAAGATGCGGGCGATACAGAATAGGGTGAACAAATTGTATCCATTTCGCCAGTCGGGTGTGGAGCTTTGGGATGTTCCTTCAAAGGTGGATGCTTCTTTACAGCGCCTCGTGAGGCATATCACCTTGCCTTTGGAAGAAACCGTATCCTTTCGGGATTCTATGGAGAGGAAGGTTAAAGCTTAAAAAGGTCTTCTTCACTACAGCTGGAGCAGCATGCAAGCTGACAGTGGCCTTGACCTCTATTGCCAAAGCAATTGAAATTTGGACATCAAATTTTGAAACAGCCTTGGGGTCTCATTTAGAGGAAGATACATCTGCAAATGTTTAAGTCCTCCTCAAGTTATCCGCAGAATATATTGCAGAAGCAGCAAAGGATCTAGTTAGATTCACTTCCCGCATCATGGCTCACTCAGTCATGGCTAGGCGGGGTCTGTGGCTTAAGCATTGATCTACATATTCGGCTTCTAAGCAGGCTCTGTGTTCTATTACCTTTTCAGGTGGTATTCTCTTTGGGAAAACTCTTGAGGAGGCAATTCGCCAGGTGACTTGGGGAAAATTGGGAATTCTTCTCCAGGATCAGAAGCATAGTTTTCAGTCCTTTTGTCCCGGCAGGAGATTTCGAGACCAGCCCAAAGATGTCCGGTTCTATCGACCAGGCAGGGAGTTCACCCGTTTCGCTTGGTGACCTTGTGGATCTTATGCAGATTAGTCCAAAGCCAAGGTCTCCCTGACTTCCAAGTCTGCGGCCAAGTCCTTCTAAAAGGAGTCAGAGCTGTCCAAATTGGATCTAAAGTTGATTCTGCAAACTTATTTGGAAAGGACAGAGCCATTCTGCAAGTCTGAGGCTCACTTTATCTATCTAGGAGGTCCTAGGATGGGCATGCCGGCTTACCTGAGGGTCATCTAAATGTGTGTCATGAAGGCAATCTAGATGGCTTATTCGCTAGAAGGCCTTCCCCCTCCTCAGAGGTCCATGTACACTCCACCAGGGAATTTTCTTATTCCTGGGAAGCCTGGTCTAAGGTGTCAGCAGATGTGGTCTGCAGAGCAGCGAGTTGGAGCTCTCCAAATACTTTCATTAGACATTACAAGCTTGACGTGATATATTCTCATGTCAGAGAGATGGGTTCTTCTCTTCTGTCCTCTGCTTTGTATAATTGTTAAATAAACTTTCTTTAGCAGCACCTGGTGTTTGGTTTTTTTATCCCCCCCCCCTGTTTCTGGTGTAGTTAGGTCCTGAGGTATGGGGCTGTGCCAGGAAAACGGAAAATTGTTGCCAATACTTACCGTAATTCTCTTTTCCTGGATCTGCCCCATGCCAGCACATACCTTCCCTGGTCCGTCGCAGGCTAGTTATAGGACAGGTACTCCAGGTATTAGCAGCCTTTTATTCTGACTGCTAAGGGATGTCCTAAATGGGGTCAAGGGGTGGTATGACCAGAGGTGATGATGGCATGGGACAGAGCCAGGAAAGGAAAATTACGGTAAGTATTGGCAACAATTTTTCAAATTTAGGGGTTGCTTCCTTCTCTTTTTTTCTACTTATTTTGGATGTTGGCCTGATTACCGTGTCGAATATATCCTCATTTTCAATATATGGACATGGGATTGTGCCCAAGCTTCTTAGATAAATACTGAAGTGGGGCACGGGCACAGGCAATCTTCCCTCTCCCTTCAAGAATGCTATGTGTGGTCCTGTGCTGTGACCAAACTACACAGACTCGCTTCTTAACAGGGTTCAGTGAATCTGAGGAAGACCTTTGCCTCTCCTGCCTCCCCTACCGGCTGGTCTGGAGTCTCTCGGTTGCTGGCTGGTGAGTCCCTTAAGTCTTTTTTTGCCAGAATAATATCCACCCTTGGTGTCTGCTAAGATTGCTGCCTTGTGCTAAGGACTTAACCCTTGCTATGCCAGATCACTGTCCACCCTAGCTGTGTGCCAGATGGCTGCCCTGTGCTTAGAACTTATACCATGCTGATCCAGAACATTGTCCACCCATGCTGTGTGCTCAGATTGCTGCCCTCTCTGATGTAGAGAATGGAAACTTAAAGGCGCCAGATTAAAAAAAAAAAAAAAAATGACAATATTCAAAACAGCCAAACTTGGCCCAAGATCCCTCCATAAAGAGTACCTGTCACTGCCTTTTACTGTTTACATTCCTTGTGACATCAATAAAGCAATAAAAAAAATTAAAGGGACAGTGTAAAATAAATAAATAGGAAAAGAAAATGTACAGCGCCCTGTCCCTCCATGCTCGTGCGCAGAAGCGAACGCATATGTAAGTCATGCCCGCATATGTAAACGGTGTTCAAACCACACATGTGAGGTATCGCCACGATCGTTGGAGTAAACGAAATAATTCTAGCATAAGACTTCTTCTGTAACTCTAAACAGGTAACCGTTAAAACGTTGTCTATGGAGATTTTTAAGTGCCGTAGTTTGTCACCATTCCACGAGTGTGCGCAATTTTAAAGCATGACATGTTAAGTATCTTTTTACTCAGCATAACATCATCTTTCCCATTATACACAAAAAAAAAAAAAAAATGGGCTAACCTTACTGTTTTTTTTTTTTTTCATGAAAGTGTATTTCTTCCCAAAAAATAAAATTTAAAAGACTGCTGCGCAAATAACGTGTGACATACAATATTGCAACAATCGCCATTTTATTCCCTAGGGTCTCTGCTAAAAAAAATATATATATATATATATATATATATATATATATAATATTTGGGGGTTCTAAGTAATTTTTTTAGCAGAAATTCTGATTTTAAGCAACAAATGTCAGAAAAAGGCTTAGGCATTACGGGTTAAAGTATTTTCTATTGATATATCCAAACCTTTTTGCCATTTCCGGGTGCACACACTTTTGAGGCTTGACATGTTTTGTATCTTTTTACTCTACTTGTTCTTATAATTTATTTTGCACATGAAAAAAGAGTTAAGTTTGTTTGCAAGAAAGTTAATTTGTAGTTTATTTGTTTCGCTGTAAATACAGATTTGACAAACAGTTGCTGAAATATTGTGAAACATAAAAAATTGCAGCAACCATTTTTTCATTCTACAAGACCTATGCTTTCAGAAAATATATGCAATATATTTTTGTTGGTGTTTTAAGTAATTAAGTACCCAAATGCAGATTTTTTTTTAAACAAATTAATACAAATGCCCTAGAGTAGAAATAGTTAACCTCCTGCTGACCTCCTTAGAGCATAACTAGTATAAACAAAATAAATAAATTCTAAATTCCATAAATACATCCCATAGTTTGTAGACTCTATTGCGTTTGTATAAACCAATCAATATACGCTCATTGGGATTTTTTTTTTTTACCAAAAACATGTAGCAGAATACATATTGGCTTAAATTTATAAAGATATTTGATTTTTTTAATTTTTTTTATTGGATACATTTTATAGCAGAAAGTAAAAGATATTTTTTTTTTTTTTTTTTAAAAATTGTCTGTCTTTTGTGTTTATAACACTATGGTGATCACATACAACCAAAAGAAAGCTCTATTTGTGTGAAAAAAAATTACATACATTTTAGTTGGGTACAGTGTCGCACGACCGGGCAATTGTCAGTTAAATTAGCGCAGTGCCGTATCGCAAAAAATACCCAAGTCATGAAGGGCCAGTATTATGGGGAAGAGGCCCTTGTCTTCATCAATATGGGGACAAGGTGATTTGCCTGGGGGTTTTAAGAGGAAATGATTGCAGCTATGCTCAAACCATTTGATCTCAAAGACCTAGGATAACTGAAGGCAAAAGTTTTACCTGTTTTCAGATAATAGCTTGTGAGCAGGAGCACGGGTAGTGTGATGGGGTGGTTGTCATATCCTCCATGTTCCCTCCTCATTAAACTCCAAGCAAGGGTCGCTTGAGAGGCTTAGACCTGGGTGGGTTCTTCTGGGCTATGCTAGCCTTTTTTAGATTGGGTCATTGCCTTTTTCACAGGGTACCTTTACTTGGAACAGATGACTGAACTCTAATACATTTTTTTGTTGTAATATACATCAACATGGTCTCTTGTGCATTTGGGAGAAACACGCAGAGCCCTTGTCTTCTCCACAGGGTACCTTTACTTGGAACAGATGACTTTATTCTAATAAACTCTTTAGTTGCAATATACATCACCATGTTCTCTTGTGCATTTAGGAGGGACACGCAGAGCCCTTGCCTTCTCCACCTGTCCAGCGTATCACTGCTACCTCAACCCAGTAACAGTATGGGGTCCCATCATGTACTTAGCGTGAACTCCATGTGTGCATTCCACTTAACTCTTGCTCTTCTGTACCTATGCACAGGCTGAGGGCCCCATTGCTATGGGAGACAGATAGCTGCAGAAGGAGTGCCAACAACATCTCCCTTGCTGCAAGAGGCTAAATGACCTGTCACACATATTTTCTTATGGCAGGCTGCTAGCGAAACCTTTGTTACCCTTGGGGATCACTGGTTTCTTCATACTACACCAACTCTCATACTTTTATCTTCATACCCTAATGTGTGTAGTGACTCGAGCTATAACTATATGTGCTGGTTACTTGCAGTACACCCCTTTAGTAATTTCAGACCAGGCAAAGTTTCGAAAGCTTTACTTAAATAGTTGGGCATGATGAGATTCACAGGATAACAGTTCAACATAAAGTGCAGTAATTTCCTATAGCCCTATTCCCTAACTTCAAGCTTGTGGCTGCCCCAGTTTACCTTTACAGGATGAAGGTCCATACTTAGTAGAGTCCATAATAGGTTTCTTCAAGGAGCACTGTAGTTCCCAGCAGTCCCCCGTGACAGCGGGAATTCTGATTGCGGCATGATGCTGGCAATCCAGGCTCCAGTGATGGCGATGAGAAGCACATCTCTCGGGCTCAAAAGCCCAGGTCCCTCAGGGGCTGCCTGGGGGTAGATACCTTGTTCCTTTTATTACACATCAAACCAGGAGCTTGGACCCAGCAAAGCACACCAGAAAAAAAAAAAAAAACGGGAACATAATTAACCATACCCTTCCCAGCTGGGGCAGCTTTAACCTCTACCTGTTTACAAGCTTTTAACTCTCTATACCTCAGACATACACATGATCCCTCTAGTTGATGTTTCAGAATGTAAAAAACAAGGTTTATAAATATGTAATGTTTCTAGCTAACTTCAGAATGGGTTGCGTAAGAAACTGGAAAATAGTGTAAGCTATCAACAGCTAGAATGTGCATGTCAAAACTTTGTTGTAAAATAATTGCAATGGAAAAATCAACCATTTTCTTTTAACCAGTTAAGTTTTGTTTATTTTTAGCCTGTTTACTAGGATTTAAATATTATTCTGAGGGAATTAATTGAGACATATTTAAGTATGGCATTAATTACAACACAAATGGAGAGTTTACATTAGATAATTGTAAAATTAAAGGTATAAGATCTGTTTGGATGTAAAAGAAAATGCAGCTCTGATTTGTTTGGGAGATGCGAGATATATCTGACACCTGTCCAATTATCTCAACATGTCCAGACTGAGTTGAAATTTAGCTTGATTAAAAGCCCAAGAGATGTCTGTTGAAAGTGTAATCTGAAAGGCACAAATTAAAAGACTAGCATAAAAGTGCAATCAAAAATTATTATTGCTTGAGAATTCAAAGGAATTTATTACTAAGACATGCTATAGCACTGAAATCTCTACAATAACAAATTCTCCATCATATTCATAAAACATGAATCTTTTCTTATAAAGCTTAACTATTCAAGAATGTCTTAATTACATGCCATGCAAAAATGAGAAAGCTAAACATTTACATATACACCAGGAACAGTGGATTGACAAAGACATTGAGGTAGCTGGTGTAGACCTAGTGGCAGAAAAAGGACCTCAGTGTGCATGAAACACACTCTTACACTTCTACTATGTATTCTGAAGGAATTAAAGCTCCCAGTAAGCAATACAACTTCAACTTAAGATAACATTTTAAATGATGAGCTACTTGAAAGATTATCAGCATAGACATAAGATTATCACCTGATTTGGCCACATTGGGGGCAAGGCAGGGACTAGACATTGAGCACACAGGCAAAATGAAAATGAAAACCCACCAAGCTGGAAAACCTGCAGAAAAGAAAAAACAAAAAACAAAGGTAACAAGGATTCTAAATATAAAGGGGTTTATTTACTAAAGAAAATTCCACTGTGCACTTCAAGTGTGGTTACTGTAGATCTGAGGAGGACATGCAAGGAAAATAAAAAACAGCATTTTTTTCTTGCACATTTATTGGATGATAGAAATCAACAGAGCTTCCCCTCATTTCAGAGCTTCCCTCATATCTACAGTGACTGCATTTGTAAGTGCACTTGCAGTGCATAGTGGATTTGCCCTAGTAAATCAATCCCACAGTCTACTAAACCAAATGCATTCCATGTAGAGTGGGAAACTCAGACAATGCATATTATCAGTACTCAAATTCAGCTTAAAATGAATGTCCAGCCCAAACATTTTTTTTTGATATTGATAAAACAATTTTTTATAGAGCTGGTCATGAGTTATAATGTCTATCAAGTTTATACCTGTCATCCCATCACATATCAACAGCAAATCTGATTTGCAATTTTATGAAGTTCTATCACCATGTACTCTCTTCTACCTTATTACTGCTCTGTTCCACAGGACTGGAAGGTACAGACATGGCTAGATTCCACCTTCTGATTGATATAGTAGTTACATGGCTAGTCCCCACCCAGCCTGTCAGCCAACCATACTATTTAGTTATGCCAAGACAAAAACCTGTTTTTGATGGTCAATTCTGTGGTTGTGCATTCTCACTTCTCTAATCATTACTATGGCTTGTATCAGGGGCTGTCTGGCAACTTTTGGCCCAGGAGGAAAGTACAAACCAGAGGCCCATGGTGCAGCGAGGTGGCCCCCCTTCCACTCTCCCTCTTCTGGCCTCCTCCTGACCCCCTTTCTAGGCTGAAATTCCACTGCAGATACTCTCTACTCACCTGCCGAATCTGGGTTCCCGACATGGCCAGCAGAGGGCAGTTGAGGGGAGCTGGGACAGCTTAGTCGGGGCTGGGCGGGGGAGGAGAGTCTCCAGTGGGGCATGGAACCGGCCTCTGCTTAGACACAGTTTACATCATCCATGCTGGGGGGGAGGGCTTGCACTCTGTCCTTGTTTTCAACCCGCACTCAGCGGTGGGGACTAGGTCAGCGGTGGGGACTAGGTCAGCGGTTGGGACTTTTTACTTCTCTTCACAAGAAATTCTTTAGGCATGTCTATGGCAGAAGAGGTGCAGCCTTTTTACGGGACATCAGAGAGGCCCGGGGGGCAATTTCTACCCTTCCCCCTGGCCCAGTCCTCCCCTGGCTTGTATTGACTATGCATATTCACTGCCCACATTGACTTTTGTTTTGACACTATTTCTGTATCTGCCAGTCAATGTCTACCATGCTCTGGTTCTAACTTTACATCATTTGTCAGCTGTACACCCTCTAGAAAAAGTATGCCATCCCTTGAGTGGTGCTTTAGTAAAGATATGGTGGCATGCATTTAAACTTTGCACCTTGGTCCTTTTTAGGACTCACACCTCCTGTTTACAGATAGTACTGAGAACCCAATATCCATTGCAGATCTAGAGCTCTGTTAGATACATTTTTAGAAGACTATAGGTGTGTACAAATCTGAAACAGGGACACAGACAGAAATAAAATGTGATGGAGGATGTAGTCTTTACTTAGTGTACTAAGAAACAAAATACTTGACATACCCTTTAAATCTATAATACACTTTGACATTTGCTGACCACATTCACAAAAAATGTTATAGATTACTGTAAAGTATGTGGTCTTTGGACTGTTGGCAACAATAGTTTTTTTTTTTTCTGAGCACAAAAGCTTTAAAGTCCGCTTTCAGTATTTGTAGCTAAATTGAAGGAATTCATGCTTAGAGCAATAGGATCTCCTTCAATTGACTTATAAGCTAAAGTTATTTATGAATGAAACACACTTGTCTATTTAATACATTGTATATTGAATAACTGTTAGCACTTTGCAACAGAACAACAGTGATACCTATTTTCCTTTTTTCTGTGCTCCTAAGGTAATACATGTAATTCATGCTTGCTACAGCTGCTTAGGAAAGCAGCAGTGTTTAGAAGAAGCACATTTAGGAATCTATTTTTCCCTTTGCATAAATATTCTTTCACTGCTTCAGTGACTTCATGTGGTTTTGGTAAGAGAGGATTTTTTTCCCGTGATATCATAATCTGATCATTTCTTTGTAGATTCAATGTGCTAAGCAAAAATAAAGCTTGTAAGCCAGCCCTGAAAGGCATTATTGACTGAAATAAACCACTTTATACATTTAGACCCACCAAAGAGTATATTTGAACAACAAACGTATTTCTTTTTTTTTTTTTTTCAAATCCTTTTTTATTTAAGGTTTTGTCAATTTTCATACAACAAAACAAACATACACATCAAAAGTGTACAGGCAAAAGGTAGATACCCATACAACAGAACAATCATCCTTACATATTAAATTAGACATATGTTTCCAGAATGTTGAAATATTAAGCATCTTCATGAAGACAGTTCAAGAGGTCAGAGATACAGTGTGGAGTTTGTTACCGGACATCTAAACAATAATAAGTGATATATTCTTACTACTAACATCTAGTCATGTCGTGAGAATGAGCAAATACATACTCAGTAGAAGGCATTGAAACATTAAACAAAAGAAGACACCATGAACACATTATTACTTGCAATGAGCAGGCCACCAGCGCTAGCAACCTAAAAAACTATGGTTGATCTTTTCGAACACGTGAATAGCATGGTAATTAATATTGTAAAAGCCAAAAGGAAACAAATGTTAGTGGAGCCAAATCCGGTACCTGCAGCCAAAGGCCCCACAGTTTATTGAACCTAAAGAGTGTACCACGGTGCTTCAGAATGTGTCTCTCTTTAAGCAATGCAGAGTTACCTTGGGTGCACCATTCCTCAAACGAAGAAGACAATGGCACTACCCATTTTAACAGAATACATTTACATGCTATAAATAATAATCTAGAGATAGTGGTTCTAACATGGGGCATAAATAGTTCTTCATCTAGAAACTTAAGAATGCGGGTCAGAGGTTCATTACATAAGAACAATTGAAATGCCTGATTAACAACTGAATCTTTACTGTTCCAGTAGCACACCAATTTAGGGCATCTCCAAGACATGTGTAAATGCAGGAGTGCTTCTGCACCTGGGACATTCTGGACACAAATGTATTTCTTGACTGTGGTAAGGGTCAAACACACAAATGCCAAAAGGGCAGTTTCGTGTCTGTTCATGCCACAGACTGGAAAATACCATCTGGATTTCAGCCTAAAATAAATGCACTTATCTGGATGGATAATTATGTATGGAAACTTAGCAAATCAAATACTTTTTCTTTTGCACAGCACTAAAACAACCATAAACTAGAAGAACTGGTTGTTTTGACAGTCCTCTTTGACTTCTTTAGTTTCTGTATTAGTCTGACTATTAAGAATATCTATTGAAGCATAGTTTGTTGCAGAATTAGAACTAAAGCTTGGTATACACATGTAGCATGTTTTTTTTAATTAATTCGGCAGGCTTAGCAAAAAAAAAAATTAAGGTGGATGGAAGAATTCTCCCCACTGTGACATTGTATTCTGGCAACCTACTAGCTGCAGCTACTGATTGATGAAAGTTTATGAGCATGACCATTTGTTAAAAATTTTTGTCAGACAGGGGCCACACACAGGTCAAAATTCAGCCTGTCCCTGCTGAACTGGCTAGATTTTGATCTGTCTGGACCCACCTTAAGCCCAATCACCCAGTTCCCACATAATGAGCCTTAAGACAATGTGAAAGGAAAGTTTCTGTGTTACTCTTAGCATTGGGCCAGTTTCTTTCTTTCATTCTGTATCCTAATCAATAGGTATAAAGGGTGAATATAATATGGTGTAATGGGAAAAACAGACAAAAGGCTTTCCGATGCATATCAAATATGTTTTATATGTAAAGCGCATTGTTCTTTGAGTTGTGAGTCGATAAGAGCTTTAATTTTGGCTTTGTGAAAAAGAGGAATTTTCGGGTGTTGTTATATTAAAGCTTATTTTGAGAGAATCTGCTAGTTTGAATTTAGTTACATTGCTGGAAAATTTGATATGGTCTAAAATAATTCAAGAGTATTAAAAAAGCTGGAACCATTTTACCAATACTATGGTTCCTGGACCTAACAGCTCTGTGATATAATGCACTGGGTATACAAAACACCTGTAAGAGTATAAAAGGGTACAATTGAATAATGAATCCAAAAATAGACAATATTTTTTTTTTTGATTGTTAGGGCTCATACAAATGGGCATACTATATTGCGAATGCCTGCGTGAGGACCATATTTACCATTACAGGGATGTACAGTAGGGATAGACCAATATGTTTTTTTCATGCCCAATACCGATACCGATATTTTGGTCACAAAATATCGGTATCGGCCGATATTTGCCAATATTTTGTACATTTACAGTTTTGAAAAATAAAGACAATTTTTGACACATATCTGGTACTGTACATGTTAATGTTTGTTTATTTACATCAATCTAATAACCATGAAATGAGAGAATAGTCCATAAATAGACCATAATACATCATCACATTAGTAGCGCTAGACTCTAAATATCCACCAGGTCACCAGTACATCCACCCTAGAATCATTGAGGTAATCACAGTCCCAACATATGGTGAAAAATACTGTACTAGATAAATAGTAGAATGTTCCACATAAGTGCTCCTTCCACCACACCACGTGAGAATCACTCCCCTTTGTAATTCCACTCACCAAAAGGTGAACGTTAATAAGCCTTATATTAACAGCCCTATGTCAGGGTTCCAGACTAATCTTCTCCTCCTCCAACCATTAGGTGGTGATGCTCATGTAAGGGTAAAATTATGTCACATAGCATAATTCCGTTTACAAATTTTATTGAATAAACATACACACTTGAAATGCCACTCACATATGTACAAAATATATAAGTAATTTCACATTAGCAGATCTGCTGGCAGATCAGTATCTCTTACCTACTTGCCGTAAGTGATATCCGGGTGATAACGCTCCATCCTGCATACGATCTCAGAGGTCACGTGGTCACATCCCGGGGCAATATTTGTCCAAGTGACCTCAAACCTCCATGAGTTTAACAAGCCTTTTCTGGTGTGCCTCTTCAGTTCTTGAGCCTCTCTGTTCCTCTGCCATGCTATCTGGCCCATGCAGC
The DNA here is from genome assembly GCF_965119305.1 of Pelophylax lessonae. Lineage (NCBI taxonomy): Eukaryota > Metazoa > Chordata > Amphibia > Anura > Ranidae > Pelophylax > Pelophylax lessonae. Next base: position 285,419,538 of record NC_138768.1, read on the forward strand.
TCATAACTGCAAATCTGGGTATACACCCTCTATCGCTCCTGACCTTGATCTTGGGTAACTCATCTGTCCCTTCTGCCCATTGGCACCTTTCCTGGTTTAGTCCACCTATCACATACCTGGTGCTGGAGGCCAATGGAGAGAGAGGGCTTCCCTTTGCAGCTAAGTTCCAAACCCCCTGAGGATGAGAACAGGAGAGGTCAGGCCCAAAGTAGCATGGGTCGCCTGCTGGACTGTGTGCAGAAGGATCCAGAGTACAGCTGGATTGCTGGAGTGGAATCAGCAGACAGGTGGCGCCCATGAGGTGTTTGCAGGACTTGGATAATGCTGAGACTGGAACGTGGTCAGGTGGATAGCCAAGATCAGGAGCCAGGTGGATGTCAGAGCAAGTGTGGTCAGGTGGATAGCCGAGGTCAAACACAGGAAGCAATCAGGAGACAGGTCAAGGACAAGTCGGGTCGGTAACAGGAGACAGGAACTGGAATATCACAAGGATAACACACTGGAGGAGCCGAAGATCAACCAGCAACTAAAATCACTGGCAGGCTTCCTTATATAGGCCCAGGTAGATTGCTGGTAGTGCTGCTGGGTCCTAAAGTCCTTCTCCTGCTAAGTTGCTGATAGCACTGCTGGGTCCTAGAGCCCTTCTCCTGGTGTTTGTGCCCTGACAGTGCCCCCTCCTGATGGGCAGCCTCCCGATCTAAGTGGATGCCCTATCGGGAGAAACGCGTCAGTGAGGAGGCGCCGCGTCATCACATCTAGACCAGGCAGCGGTCCGCACTGCAGGCGGACCCCGCCATACAGCTCCTCCGTGAGGGAACTCGCTATTATTGTCTTCACAACTGTAAGTGCAACCATTTGTTTTAATAAAAATCTACTGTTGGTAATGCACCATTGCGGTCCCCTCTGTTGTGTCCCCTATTATTGAGGTCGACCAGACTAAGGAGTTACAGCAGCCAATCAGAGTCTAGCCACCTTTGGCAGGATCTTCTTTCGTCAGGCTTTCTGACTGGGTCTGTTCCTCTTGGACACAAGCAACTACATCAGCCATCCTAGAGTCCAGTAACCCCCGGCAGGACCACTCATCACCATAGAACCAGGCTTCTTGTTTGGCTTTTGTCCGGTAAGAGTCTAGGGAGCACGAGTGTGTCAGAGTGCCTTCTGTATTTCTGGGAACTTTTCTACCTGGCTGCATGACCTTTGGAGCGGTCATATTCATATATGCCCTTAACGTTTAACTTCTGGTAAGAGGCCAAGCTGGTGGTGGGACTTTGCACCTTCCAATCACAGTTCACCTTTCCCCAAGCTGGAAGTTTTTGTCACCATTTTTTGCACTTTATTTATGGACTTATAATATGGACGTTTATTGCACATTGGTGTATCACTAGTCACCTTCTGGACATTTTTTGTTTTACACGATTTGCATACGTTTTCATTTTTTTGCATTATTATTGCATTTTTGGTTTATTTGTTTACATCATTTTGTATGTTGCACATATGCACTAGGGCAGCGCACCTGATTTCTTTACCTATTCTACAACATACACTCTAAGGTAGCAGCACACCCTATATTGAATCAGCGCACTTTCCTACCCACCACAGCCTCCGGATGCCCATTTGGGCAATTTTCTCTGGGTGTTTGTCCTGAAACTCTTGGAGGAGCCTAGGGGCATGTACATTGGCTTCGGGTTCCCATGAGCTTTCTTCGGGTGGATACCCTTTCCATTTAATTAAGAACTGGGTTTGTCTCCCTCACTTCCTGCAGTCCAGGATTGCTTCCACCTCGAATTTTGTGTCCTCACCAATCGTCACTGGCGGCGGAGGTGGCTCCGCTCTCCCTTGAAATGGATCTGGAACAGTTGGTTTAAGCAAGGAGGTGTAAAAAACCGGATGGATCCTATATGAGTCAGGCAAAGATAGTTCGTAAGCCACTGGGTTAATTTCTGTTTGATCTGAAAGGGCCCAATATACCTTGGCCCTAGCTTCCGTGTAGGGCAGGCCAATTTCAGGTTGGCAGTAGACAGCCACACTTTGTCCCCAACCTTGAAGGAAGGATTTCCCCTCCGTTTCCAATCAAAGTGTTTTTTGTAATCCACTTGGGCTTTCTGTATGGACTCCCGGAGGACCTGATAATTGTTTTGAATGAAAACAAGTCTGTCCTGCAAGGTGGGTACAGAAGTTTCAGGCATAATTTCAGGCAGGGCAGCAGGGTGGAATCCATAATTAGCCCAGAATGGGGACTGGTTGTTAGCTGAATGGACAGAGTTATTATAGGCAAATTCCGCCAGTGGAAGCAGGGATGCCCAGTCATCTTGGGAAAAAGCTGAAAAGCATCGGAGGTATTGCCCGTTTGCCCATTACTTTGGGGGTGGTAGGCAGATGATAGGCAGAGTTCCACTTCCAAGGCTTTACAAAGGGCTCTCCAAAACCTAGAAGTGAATTGCACCCCCCGATCCGAAACAATATTCTTTGGTAGTCCATGAAGTTTCCGCTGCAGAGGGAGTACCAATCATTGGTATAAAGTGGGCCATTTTTGATAATCGGTCTACCACAACCAGGATGGTCGTGAATCTTACAGAGGGAGGAAGATCAACAATAAAATCCATTGAAATCATTTCCCAGGGGCGATTAGGGATAGGCAAGGGTCTTAATAACCCCCAGGCTTTGACTTTGTTGCTTTTGCTACGTAGACATATCGTGCATGACTTGACGTAGGATCTACAGTCCCGAATGAGGTTAGGCCACCAAAAGGACCGCTGAATGAGCTTTTTCCTTTTACGGGCAACAAAGTGCCCTGCAAGTTGGTGGTCGTGGAATGCCCTGAGAACCAGAGACCTAGCTTCTTGAGGTACAAAGATTTTGTCCTGGTGCCAAAGTAATCCACCCTGCCTCCTTAACGAGTCATGTTCGGATTCGGGGCACGATACAGAAGCTTGTTCAAAGGATGCCTTTAGGTTGGGTTGAATAAGCAAAAAATTTTGGGCAGATAAGATAGTGCTTGGAGGAGCACATTCAGTAGATTCGGGGACATCCTGGACAGGGCATCGGCTTTCCCATTTTTGGAACCTGGGCGGTATGTCAAGTGGAAATTAAATCTCGAAAAGAATAAGGCCCACCTGGCTTGTCGAGGTCTTAGGCGTTTTGCAGATCTGTGAAGATTATAATTAGATGGTTAGCGCCCTCCAGCAGGTACCTCCATTCTTCAAGAGCGACTTTAATTGCCAGGAGTTCTCTGTCACCCACATCATAGTTTCTTTCCTCCTGATTCAGCTTCCTGGAGCAAAAGGCTACTGAGTGAAGCAGGGCCTTTGGGCCCTGACGCTGAGAGAGCACGGCTCCCGTAGCTACTTCGGATGCGTCCACTTCAAGGACAAAGGGAAGAGCTGGGTCAGGATGTTGCAACATGGGAGCAGAGGTGAAGAGAGCCTTCAGTTTTTCAAAAGCCGCTTGAGAATCTTGGTTCCAGGAGAAGCGTGAGTGCAGGCGAGTGAGCTGGGTGATCGGGGCAATAATAGTCGAGAAATTCAGAATAAATTTCCTATAAGAATGAGCGAAGCCCACAAACCTCTGGACCCCTTTCTTTTTAGAAGGTACAGGCCACTCCAAGATTGCTGATACCTTCTGAGGATCCATGGAAATCCCTTTCATGGAGATTATGAGTCCTAAGAACTGGATAGATTGTTTCTCGAACTCACACTTTTGTGCTTTAGCATATAAATCATGGGTTCTTAAGGTCTTTAACACTTTTCTGACGTTCTCTCGATGGAGTTCAAGCGAGGCTGAGAAAATTAGTATGTCGTCCAGATAGACGATTAAGAACAGGTCAATGTATTCTCTGAAAATATCATTCACAAAATGTTGGAATGTTGTGGGGGCATTACATAGCCCGAAAGGCATCACAAGGTACTCAAAGTGACCAAAGCGTGTTCGGAAGGTGGTTTTCCACTCATCACCTTCCCTAATACGAACCAGGTTATAGGCCCCCCGCAAGTCTAACTTTGTGAAAACCTGGGCTGTTTGGAATCTTTGGAATAACTCGGGGACGAGAGGGAGTGGGTATCTGTTCTTGATAGTAATTTTATTAAGGTCCCTATAATCAATACATGGTCTGAGAGATTGATCCTTCTTCTCGACGAAGAAAATGCCGGCTCCAGCAGGTGACGAGGAAGGGCGGATGAATCCTTTGGCAAGGTTTTTATCTATATATTGTCAAAGGGCCTCCAGCTCGGATAAAGGAAAGATGCGCCCGAAGGGTACTTCTGCTCCAGGTAGCAACTTAATTGGGCAGCCGTAGGACCGATGTGGGGGCAAGGCATCGGATTCGGCACCTCTTTTGTCAAACACATCAAGGAAGTCAAGGTAGACTGAAGGAACAGCAAGACAGGGTTCCGGTGTAGGTTGAACGGAGAGACACACTGAAGAGTTGACAGGCGTGGGGACGCCACAGTGTTGATGACAGTAGGAAGATGAAAAGATGATTTCTCCCTTGGGCCAGTCAATTTGTGGGTTGTGGGCCCATAGCCAGGGTATCCCTAGAATGGCTGGGAATATAGGAGAACTGATGACATCAAAGCGGAGGAATTCCCGATGGCCTGCTTCTGTTGTGGCAAGGACAGGGATAGTCTCCTGAGTGACTGGTCCAGAGCTAGGAGCATTGCCATCTGCTAAATGTACATCAAGTCTTTGTTCCTTCAGTTTCAGGGGTATGCGCAAGTTCTTGGCTAGGTTGATGTCCAGGAAGCAACTACAGGCTCCACTGTCAATGATCGCCCGCAGCTTTACTTCCTTGCCATCCACCTGCAGAGAGATGGGGAGAATTAAATGAGTGGATATAGTCCCAGACAACTGGAGGTACGGAGGGGCGTGGAAGGCTGGACTTACTTGGGCGAACAGGACAACTGCAAAGGAAGTGGCCCGAAGCCCCACAGTAGAGACACAAGTTATCTTGTCTTCTGCGTGCTCTCTCTTCATGGGTTAAAGCAGGGTGGAGTAGGCCAATTTGCAAGGGTTCCCCATCGGACATATTCATGGATTGGGGAAAAGAGACTGGGAATGTTGGTCCTGGGACCTTTGGCATTACCCATGTGGGTCGGAGGGTCTGAGTGCATTCGGACCTTCGCTCCCGCAGCCATCGGTCTAGTTGGATAGAGACTTGGATGAGACTTTCTAATGAGGTGGGAGCCTCAATCCTAGCCAATTCGTCCTTGAGAGACTCAGATAAGCCTTGCCGGAACTGGTATTTTAGGGCGGCATCATTCCACCCAGTATCAGCTGACCACTTGCAAAATTCCACAATGTAATCCTCCACTGGTCGTCTGCCTTGTACAAGAGGATGAAGCGCCGACTCTACGGTGGCAGTCCATTGTGGATCATCATATAGGGTAGCCATAGCTTCAAAGAAGGTGGAAACTGAATCCAGGACTGAGTTTTTTTGCTCAAGGAGATTATGAGCCCAGAACTGTGGCTCAGCAGATAAAAGTGAAATGATGAAACCCACCTTGACAGTCTCAAGAGAAAAAGTCCTTGGTTGCAGGGCAAAGTAAAGGTCACAAGCATTTTTGAAAGCTCTGAATTTCTGTCGGTCACCTGAAAAGCGATCAGGAGTAGGGACTCTTGGCTCCGGAGGGGGTAGACCCATAGCAGGTGCGGCTGTAGCAGAACAACTGGCCGTTGGAGCAGAGGCAGTGGAGCTAGTAGCTTGGTTAGGATCTACAGGAGTCATAGAGGTAGTGAGAGAGTGAAGGCGTCCTTCCAGCTGAAAGTAGCCATCTTGTAAGCTCTGGACTGCTTGTGTAAGAGCTGTAATCTTCTGACATAGGGCCTCTAATGCGGAAGCACCTCTCTCGGCCTCAGACATCTTGGCTGGTTGATACTATCACGTACCTGGAGCTGGAGGCCAATGGAGAGAGAGGGCTTCCCTTGCGGCTAAGTGGGGGGGAATCAATAGCATTAAGAATATTGCTAGGTAATTTTTAAAGTACCTTTTTACTATAGGAAGCTTTAAATTAGTGTTTTCTCTTTCTACTTCAGTTTTGGGTTGTCACAAAGCAAAATTAGAGGCTAATTTAGCTGAAATTGTATCTGATGCAGAACTTTAATTTTGCTGCAAACTCAAGTTCAACAAAATGGTGTGCTCATCTCTAATGACAATGCTGCTCCTCTCCTCAGACTTTGAAGGAGCAGCACTATCACTCTACGACACAAAGAGCTCTTGCTATCGTGAACAACAGGTACATTCTAACAAGGGAAAGTAACAATGACAAAAAACCTGCACACATTGTTTATAATTGGAGCTAAGTTGTAAAATACAAATGATAATATTTGATGTTGCATACATTTTAATGTAATACTAAAGTATATGCTTTTTAAATTTGTAATTTTTAAACATAGATGCAAATGTATCCAAATTAAAAAGCACAAACAGTTGTGCTCTTATTTTAACCTTAACATATAAAATCAATCTATTGAAAATACACAAAAAAAAAAAAAAGAAATACAACTATTTTGTTTAGCATTTTCAAACTATAAAGTTTTTATATAACTTTACCTTTTATTTTTTAGCTGGCCCTGATCAAACAATAGCTGCCTTGATATGAACATTACAATGCTTCTTAGTAGATAGAGAATGAAACTGAAGACCAGAGAATGCCTGGCAGGCAAAATAGAAGCCAGCCGCTATGCACCAAATTCTTAAGGAGTTTAGTTTCCGCTTCAGCTCAGCTTTCCAGCTCAGCTCATACACCTAAAGAAAATAAACTGTAATTTTAGACGACCTTGAATATTAGTTGAATTACCTGGTACTACAACACTGGCAATTCAGACACACACATTCCCTTTAACAATTTTAAGAATGGAACCTTGCCATAAATATGTTCTGTATTATCAAGAATACAATATGTAATAATTTAAGCTTTTGATTGCATTCCTTACCTCTTACCATAGTTACAATTCTGAGTGAAAGTGTCATTATATGCTTTTTAACATGATTCTACTTTTTGACCATTAAATACTATAATCCTGTCAACCTGAACATTTGGTTATTACATAGAATTTTCCCAGTGCAGCTGAAATAAGAAATACATTCAGATGTTTTCTTTTTTCACATTGTGCAAGAAAAGCATCTTAACTCGACCTAAAGTTAACTTGTATTGTTTCAGTCTGAACCGTACCGACAATTATTAAAAAATCCCAGCCCTTGAGGTTTTCCTCCTTCCTTCCTTTCTTTAAAATCCAGTTCATGCTCCTGTCTTTTCCATTGAACAAAAGGTCCTTTCACCCCTCCCTTTCATAGGTGCAATCTTTTTGCTTGTGTTTTTTATTTCTCATGTAGGAGTTTTGTCTAATAATATATATTTTAAAAAGAATACAAATTAATCAAAAATAAATCCAAAATAGTTTTTCTAAAGTCTACAAAAAACGTATGCTAAATCAGTTTAACATAGAGATCTAGAGTTCAATGCACAATATAGCTGCTCAAAATATATAAAAAAAATACATTTAGAAACTAATTACATAAGAAATTAAATACCAAAGAAAGATAGATAAACAAAATTGCAGGTGATTATTGTTAATGTATATATAAAATGTTTATATTTTACTTGTATGTCATTTTTTTAAATAATAAATCTTTAAATAGCAACTTTTGCACATAAATTAAATATAAAATCCTTTCTATATGTCACTGTGTACCTGGAAACTTGATAACTTATTATATCCACATTTTTTAATTGGCAACATAATTGTCCTACTGTTTATCATTAAGGTGTATCTAAAACCACTGTTTTTAATTACCTGTAAAGCTGCTATGAGTGGCGAGGGAGGGAACCTGATATATTAAGGGGACCTTGCATTCTATTGCAAACTCTGCTTTAAGTTCAAAGTTCGTGTAGTAAATTATCCTCCTTTGAGTGGATAACATACACTATATTTAATAAAACATTGTGTACTACAATATATATATATATATATATATATATATATATATACAGTGTTCATGGTATAGTAGCTAAAGTAATTAAAATAGGGGAAAAAATAATATCACAAAACACTGTGTTCACGGCATATAATTATTTTTCACCCATTTTAGGCTGTCTACCCAAGGAGACAGTAGGGAAGGAGGGGCTATGAGCGCCAGCGAGGTACCGAGAAGAGGAGAATCTAGGCTGCTCTGTGCAAAACCAACAGAGCAGGTAAGTATATGTTTGTTATTTTTTAACAAAAAAACAAGACTTTATTATCACTTTAATTCTGGCTATTTTCAAGGCGAATAGGCAAGACATTGTAAAAAAAAAAAAAAAGAACAGGACACTGGGAGACTTCAAAGATGGACTGGATAACAGCAGTCCTTTTGTTTACATGCTGCAGAAATGGAATTAAGTTGTAGTGTTACAAAACAGTACAACTTTGACAAGCAACGTTATTGAAATTGTGGGGTTGATTTATTAAAACTGGAGAGTGCAAAATCTGGTGCAGCTGTGCATGGTAGCCAATCAGCTTCTAACTTCAGCTTGTTCAATTAAGCTTTGACAAAAAATACTGGAAAATAATTGATTTCTATGCAGAGCTGCATCAGATTTTGCACTCTCCAGTTTTAGTAAATCAACTCCCATATTCTGGCATAATATCATGTGCAAAACATTTTTTTTCATTCAATTTTTTTAAATTGTTGCTTAGTTATAGTATAGCAAAAATAAATACTTATTACTAAATAAAAAGATTGAGCTCAACTAAATCACTATGATAAGCAATAAAGTGCAAATGATGCAAATACAGTGCAAATTATGCAATAAAGTGCAAATGATAAGAACAATTAGTGCAAAATAAATCCAGAAATCACATGAAATATAATAAAGTGCAAAGTGTTCAGAACTTGTGCAAAATCATTCCAAAGTGTCCATAAATATGTATATAATAAATTAGTCCAAAAGATGGTATGTGACAACGGGTATCCGAATAGGAACGATAGAAGACACTTGGTGACAATATAATTGGTAGCAATATACACCTCCACCAGATCACCCAGAGTGTATATATGCTTACCAGAAAACATGGACCCCTTTAATTACAGGGGGTCGATAAAGCATGTATAAACAGACACCAGGCATCAAATAAGGCACCGGCTCCAAGTACTCCAAAGTGATTCCACTTCCAATATTAACCTGGGGATGGGGCTCCCATACAGTACACCTAGTGTGTAAAATTTCTGGGGGACCTACTCCAGTACAGGGGGGGCTCTGCCGGTTACAGGAGGACCTCAGAACAGACACACTTGCAGGCTGCAGCTGATACACCATTTAGTTTTTGTTTTTCCTTTATTCCATTTGCGCGGGTATTTGGTTCATTACCATATTTCACATTTCCTTAGTTATAGTATAGTAGAGGCAACAGCAACCCAATCTTATTTATTATTATTATTATGATTAGGGGAAAATAGCTTTACTGAACAGTTATGGATGCAACACCTGGTATCTTAACCACTTGAAGATCAGATTGTTTCACCCCCTTCTAGCCCAGGCCATTTTTCAGTTTTCAGTGCTATCACACTTTGAATGACAATTGCTGTACCTAAATTAATTTTATAGCATTTTTTTAGGACCAGTAGAGATTTCTTTTGGTGGTATTTAACCACCAATATATTTTTTTCTTAAAAAAGTCAAACATTTTGGAAAAAAAAAATTAGTTTCTGTTATTAAACTTTGCAAAAAAAATATATATTTCTTCATTAATTTAGGCCAAAAAGTTCTGCTATATTTCTTTGGAGAAAAAAAAAACAGGTATTTTGTCTGTGTGAAAGTTATAGAGTCTACAAACTATGGTTTACATTGAAAATTAATAAGTCCTCATGTACTGCCTTTCTTAAGACCCTAAAATGCCAGAAAAGTACAAATGCCCCCCCCCCCAAAAAAAAAAGTCCAATGTATTTAGTAAGAGGCACAGTGAGTTTTTTGAAGTTGTAATTTTTGTCACAATTTATTTTTTGTTGCTTTTTTGGGGGGAAGTTTAGGGGAAAAATTGTTTTTATTTTACAAAGTTTATTGTTTCCCTAACACAGCATAGGCATACTTACGATTACACCCCAAACCAGATTCTGCTACTTATTCTGAGTTGAGGAGTCCACATGTGTGAGACTTTTTTTTAAAGCCTTGGTGAATAGAGGGGCCTAAATACAGGAGCATAAGTAACTCATCTAATTTCCTGACTATCTATCATATTTCTTAAGTCCCTAAAGGACAGGAGAACAACCCACAAAATAACCAAATTTGGAAAGCACACACCCCAAGGTATTTTCTGAAAGACGTAGCAAGTCTTTTGAAAATTTAATTTTTGCTACAAATTTGTTGAAATTGCAGAAAGAAAAGGAATTTGTTTTTTATCAATTAAAAAAATATAGTTCTAACACACAGCATAGGCATACTTAGAAAAAGACTGCAAAATATATTCTGCTACTCCTCCCTGGTATTGGGATACCACATGTATTAGACCTTTTCACAGCCTAGCTACATAGAGAGTCCCACAATCCAAGGAGCACCTTTAGGTGTTTTAGGGGCATACATTACACATCTAATTTCATAGTTACATAGTTGGTAAGGTTGAATAAAGACACCAGTCCATGCAGTTCAACCTGTGTGGGTGTATATGTGTGTTTATGTCAATACTATTTCCCATATCCCTGTATACTGCATTTACTAAAATGCCTATCTAAAAGTTTTCTGAAACTATCAAAACTTCCCACAGACACCACTAATTGTGGAAGGGAGTTCCACATCCTTACCGCTCTGACAGTAAAAAAAAATTATATATAGTAAATTATTTTTCCTCCAATTTAATTGAGTTTTTCATGTGTCTTTTAAGCTCCCTGAAACTGGACAGTTTTTTTTTTTCTATGCTAGAATCGCCATTGGGTTATTTGTTTATCGTTATCATATCTCCTCTCAAGCATCTCTTCTCCAGGGAGAAGTTCCTTACTAATCAAAACAAATATTCCTTATAATAAAAATTAAAAGCAACATATCCCCCACGCACAAGATTTACGATATGAGATATATAGTAGTAGGTATAATTAAAGACTAGTCGCAGCTACTTTTAAACATAAAGCATAAAATTAAATACACAACTCAAATCCCAGTGAAATTCCCCCCCAAAAAAATGTAAAAATCAAAATTTTTTAACATTTTCGGCCAATTTGTTTTATGCTACCTATGTTTGGTAAAAAAAAATCGCAAAAAGCGTATTTTGATTGGTTTGCGCAAAAGTTATTGCGTTTACTAACTAAGGGAAAGATTTTTGTCATTTTTGTTGTTTTTTTTTTAACGCGTAATGGCGGCGATCTGCGATTTTTTTGCGGTACTGCGACATTGCGGCGGACAGATCGAACCCTTGACTGACATTTTTGACACTTTTGGGGTTACCAGTGACATTTCTACAGTAATCAGTGCTATATATATGCACTGTTACTGTAAAAATACACTGGTAGTGAAGGGGTTAACTTTATTTGAGAGGGAGGGGCTGTGTGTGTCCCTAGGGGCGTGATTCTAACTGTGATTGGCTGTGGCTTCAGCTGTATGCAGAGTGATCAACGGATCTACATAGTAGATCCATATGATCATCTCTCATACAGAGGGGAAAATGACAGGCAGCTTGTTTACATCGGGTCCGCCGGTCACACGCGCGGGGGGGTCCGTGACCACGCGGGAGCGCGCCTCCGGCGGCGCGCGCTCGCTCCCTAGACCCTCACAAGCTAGTGACGTAGCCCTACGTCACTTTGCCTGTGAGGGGCTGACCGCCACCGTAGATAGTTGTGCGGCGGTCGGCAAGTGGTTAAAGATTACATTTTTTGGTATGAGTTTTAGAAAAATGCAGATAGAAAATGAAAATGTTTTTTTATGCAAAGTTGTAATTTTAATAACATATTTTTCACGCACATGAGCATATTCAGAATTTCATCCCCAAAAAAATTCTGTTGAGTAAGGAATGGATCCCATGAAGCCGCAAATTAATACAGACCCACTGATATTGGAATGAATGGCAGCCTCAGCCTAGGCTTCCACCAGGCCATGCCCCCAATGTGTTACAATCCCTTGCACAACAGTTGCTTGGAGCCGAGCCAAGATCCCTCCCTGGCCTGCACTCACAGCGGTGGACACAGGACTGCTTTCCCTTGTAGCCTGGGCAGAACACAACTTTCTTTACCAAAACACATTCTGCTACTGCTCCTGAGGATGGGGATACTACATGTGTGAGACTTGTTCAATATTTGGACTTATTAGCCTCCAGACATTATATCTTGTGTACAACAAAAAATAACCAATTTTATCAAAGACAGTGCACTGTAATTATCCCCTTTGTATGAGTGGTTAGTAAATATAGCTTAGTGTAGTGTTCCTATATCAGTCCCTTTTCCTATAAGCCAAGCAAGCCTAGCTTAAAGGTATATGGATGCCTCCAGGAATATCATGTTCACTGACCAGGAACTACAGGAGGCAAAAATAACTAAGAAAAAAAGAGTTCCCGTGGTTCCAGGAGTGCAGTTGCCCATGGGGATAGCTGAAACTGGTGTTTTTCGCTGTAATGTAACTAGTGGGATGTGCAGATGGGTCAGTCCAGGTGACAGGCAGAGCCATGGTCAGCAAACAAGAAAATGATCAGTCGAAGCAGCAGGCAAAACAAAGTCTATAAACAGGCCAAGGTCAGTATAGTCAGCAGCCAGAGGCAACACTGCACAGTTGTGGCAGTGATCAGGAACACTGCTTCTGGCTGCTCTGGTCAGATGATACCGGGACATGTGTGATGGCGACCAGGAACATTGTTGCTAGCTTACAATGGTCTGGTGACACAGGGGACTTTTGTGGCAGCAATCAGGAACACTGTTGCTGACTTACACTGGTCTGATGACACTGGTGTGGTGATGATCAGGGACATTGCTACCTTCCTCTGGATCAACTCTGGGTTTAAGATTGTGGATTTAGAAGTTTTTGATTTATGTGTGTGTGTGTTTTCTCTGTGGGTGGAACTGTATGGACTCGTGTCTTTTTTCAACCAGACTAAATATATAATCATGTTGTTGGCTTACACTGGTCTGGTGACACTGTCACTGGTGTAGCTGTTCCTGGCTCACGACACTACTGATCAAAAAGTTACAAGTTTGTGAATTACCAGTGACAATACTGATAGTCACACCCCCCCCCCCAGTACAGCTTTTTCTCAATCAACTGCAGTGCAAGCAATCATAGCCTGGGTGACATCAGTACTCTGGATTCAGGAGCAGTGCCACAGCACCATCAGCCATCTAAGAAAAGTGCATGAGGAGGGTTTATTTGCAGGATCAACAGTAATTTTTGAGACCCTGTAGTGGGGCTATAATATATCTAAATAAGAGGGCTGAAATATATGTAAATAAGAAATAACAACACTTAAATAATATAAAAATGCTTTTATTAAAAAAATATATAAAAAAAAAAATATCCACATTGTAAATACAACATCACTCCAACATAACTCAAATTGTCCAGCAATGTACAGAGCTTAACCAGATTTTGCACTCTCCAGTTTACAATTTTTAACAAGCCACATGGTTGATAGAAGCTGTCATTTAGTGGAGGTTATAATTTTGCCATTGACTGAATAACTTCCAGTAGCAAAAGGAGGTTTGGGTAAGTGGGTGTAAATAAGAAATAACAGCACCCACATCATATTAAAAAAACTTTTATTAAAGAAAACTAAAAACATTCTTCAAAATGTGAGTCCAACATCCCTCCAATATCACTCAAATATGTCCAGCAGAGTACAGAAATCACCAGTCATGATGAATGACACCCTGGTGACACAAAAATGACAACCATCACAACAATTATCCTCTCTTGTGTCTATTATCATCGCAAATGAAAGTTCATCAGCCATCTGCTGAATGTCAATAAACTGGCCAGGGATTCTGGCTGATGCCATTAAACATATATAGTGGTGACAATGAGGTTTATTTGCTAAAACCGGAGAGTGCAACATCTAGTGCATCTGTGCATGGTAGCCAATCAGATTCTAACATCAGCTTGTACAGTTAAGCTTTGATAACAACACCTGGTGATTGATTTCTTTGCAGAGCTGCACTAGATTTTGCGCTCTCCAGTTTTAGTAATGACTGGATTATGATGCCAGCTTGCATGCCTGCTGCCCTGCTTACAATTTTTAACAAGCCACACGGTTGATGGAAGCTGTCATTTGGTGGAGGTACATAGTTACATACATACATAGTTACATAGTAGGTGAGGTTGAATAAAGACAATAGTCCATCCAGTTCAACCTGTGTAGGTGTGTGTGGACGTAATCATTTCTCATACCCCTGAAAGTTTCGATCCTTGAGATGTACATCTAAGAGTCTTTTAAACATAGCCATACTTCCCGCAGTTACTACCATTTGTGGCAGGGAATTCCACAGTCTTGTAGCCCTTACAGTAAAGAACCCCCTGCACAGCCTGTGGTTAAATCTCTTCTCCTCTAAACGCAGTGTATGATCTCGTGTCCTCATGCATTCCTTGCAACTGAATATTTTTTTTTCTATGCTCTGATCCCCGTTGAGGTATTTGTAAATCGCTATCATGTCCCCTCTCACGCGTCTCTTCTCCAGGGAGAATAAATCTAGTGCTTCTAAACGCTCTTCGTAATTAAGGTTCTCTAATCCCCTAATAAGTTTTGTTGCCCTTCTCTGTACTCTCTCAAGCTCCAATACATCCCTTCTGAGGACTGGTGACCAGAACTGGACAACATACTCCAGATGTGATCGGGCCAGAGTTTTATAAAGTGGTAGGATTATAGATTTTTCTCTGGAATACATCCCCTTCCTTATGCATGCCAAAATTCTGCCAGCTTTGGCAGCAGCAGCTTGACATTGCATGCTATTGCCTAATCTATCTTCCACTAAGACTCCAAGATCTTTCTCCATTTTTGATACCCCCAGAGGTTCCCCCTCTAGCTTGTATATTGATTTTATGTTATTGGTCCCTAAGTGCAATACCTTGCACTTATTCACATTAAACCTCATTTGCCATGTAGTCGCCCACTCTGTTATTTTGTTCAGATCATTCTGCAAGATTTCTGCCTCACAATGTGAAGTTATTGCCCTGCTCAATTTTTTGTCATCTGCAAAAACTGAGATTGAGCTATTGATCCCATCCTCAATGCTACTTATGAATAAATTGAACAAAATTGGTCCCAGAACTGAGCCTTGGGGGACCCCACTTACCACCCCAGACCAGTCCGAGTATGTGTTGTTTATTACCACCCTTTGGACACACCCCTTTAACCAGTTCTGTATCCAAGAGCAAACCTTGGGTCGATGCCTGTCACCCTTAATTTATAAATCAAGCGTTTGTGGGGAACTTTATCAAACGCCTTAGCAAAATCTAGGTACACCAGATCCACAGGTCTCCCACTGTCTAGCTCACAACTAACCTCCTTGTGGAATGTTAACAGATTGGTTTGACAAGAACGCCCCTTTGTAAACCCGTGCTGTATGTATAATTTTGCCATTGACTGAATAACTTCCAGCAGCAGGATGAGGTTTGGGTAAGTGGGTGAACTGGCCAAATGTGGCCATTTAGTTTGGTGAGCTGTGAACAGCTTGGGTTCTGGTCAAATTCATGGTGTACTGATCTACTGATCTAAAGCTCATTCCCACAAATATGTTTAAGGCTGGGTAGTGCGAACTGGATGCGGGTTTAACCGCATCCAATTCGCATGGCAAGAGATTGTGACCGGCTCTCAATGGAGCCAGTTTACACATCTTCAGAGTGAGTGGCTGCGAAGTGAATTGCACAGAGGTACTGGTCATCTCTGGCTCCGTTTCAGGTACGAATCCAGCCAAAAATGTGGTCCTGAATCGTCCCTGAAAGAGAGATGAACGACCCCTGCTGTGAGCCACATCTGTCTGCAGTGTGAAGGCAGCCTTAAACAAACTCTTTAAATGTGTCTTATTTTGTACCTGAAATGCACTCCAAAAACCCCAAAACATCAAATATTTTTTGAAAGTAGAGACCTTGCAGATTTAAATGGTGATAGTTTTATTACTTCAAATGATATTTTCTCTATTGCTTCTGAAATCTATTACATTATCATTAATATAATGTTCAAATAAACTTTAGTGCACACAAACACAATGTAATCCCAATTTTTAGTAAAATGTAATTTTTTTGTCAAGCCCCAAAATTGCTTGCACCTATGCAGCAGTGAAAATCAATGTCTTTAGGTGACACTTTAAAAGCTTTTAGAGATTACAGATTTAGAGTTAAATGTGAATAAATGTGAATAATGCCCCTTATTTCTCTCTCTCCAATGTGTGCAGCAATAGATAATATGTGTGACATTTTGATCATTATTATATGCATTTGCACCTCATATTCACATCTGTATGCATATGTTCGTGGGTACAGGGGGCTTTTAACATTTTTTTGAGTGTAGCACCACCCCCGCAGGAGCTGCTGATTATATTATTGGGTCTACACCCTGCCTAACAACCCAATCAAATTGGCTCGATCCCTCCTCAGGCACAACTGACCCAGAATAGGACTGGACTATCAAATAGATACACAGGTTGGAATACAATACTTCACTATGCAACAATACCTTGTTACCTTCTTGAATAGTAGTCCTTCTGGGTGACACAATGGAACAACGCACAAGATTGTAATTAACCAAACTTAGTTTACTATATATCAAATTGAATAGGGGAGATACAATACAATACAATACAAGTCCATAAAAGGTTATTTAAAACAGCTTTAAAAAGGTAAAAGAATACCCCCACACTCCTCCTGCATTAAGGCTAGACACAGTACCAGGTAGGTGGGCCTATCTGAGTCCCTCCCCCAGAGTTCTCTTCTTTCTTGTTGATCTTCGCTAGCAAGGTTATTGAATAGAGCTCATTTGTAATCCAGATTAGGAATAAAGATCAAGAGAGAGAAAACAACGAGCTGTTAGTTGTCACCGCAGGGTGTCTGCGTAACTGAGCAATAACTTCTGCGAGAGAGATAAGCCTCTGGCGACTCCTTTACAGACCTTATTGTTTGTCTATGAGTCTCCTGAGAGAGTATGGTGATAAACCCCGGGGTTTTATCACCTCCTGCTGCGCTACCGCTATCTGTAGATAAAACTGTCTCTTCAGCAGATAAAGTCAGTTATTGGGCATGTGCCCTCTCACCAACAGAAGTTTCTCCTTCGCGCGCTTCCACTGCGGTCTCAGTCCTTTGGCTATATGCCAGCCGCGCGGGGTCCTTCTGGCGGATGACTTCCGGTCTCGGCAAACAGCAGTATGACCTCCAGGAATGTGCCTCGTGCTTGAGATGGGACGGTTCCACGTCGTCCCTCCAGGCTAAAAGGCTCTGGCCCAATATCCAGTGTCAGTCCTTCACTCTCGCTCGCTGGTTCCTCAGAGTCCAGCGCAGAAAGGCCCCCCCTTCGCGCGCTTCTCTCTCCTTTAAATAACCTCCCCCATAGTGCCGTGCGGTGCAGCCGTGCACCCTGGATCTTGCAAAGCAGCCTGGGAGATGTAGTTTCTTCATCTTGTGAAAAGGAAGTCACAGCCCGGGAAATTCCATGCAGCTACCACTAGAGGGAGCCTAGTTCCTGGATCTTGCAAAGCAGCCTGGGAGATGTAGTTTCTTCATCTTGTGAAAAGGAAGTCACAGCCCGGGAAATTCCATGCAGCTACCACTAGAGGGAGCCTAGTTCCTTCCCACATATCAAACAGTGTCTTTAGGCATGTTTAACCCCGCTACACACTCCCCCCACTTGAGAAACTTTGGTCCCCAAAGAGGTCAACAGTATGTACCCTAGTGCATAGGTTGGCATTATACAACAAAAACATTAACATTTTGCTGAAATAAGTCAATCTGAATACATCCAATTTTGTATTCTAATAGCAGTGCAACAGTAAAACGATAAAGTGCAATTAATAAGCAAATAAGTGATTTCTACAGTGTTAATATAGTGCTGATTTCTAGTGCTTTTATATAGTGCTCCTTTAAAAAGCACATGTGCCTTTGCAATTTCTTAAACACTTACATCTTAAAGTTTGTGTTGAAAAAAAAACATCAAAAGGTGAGAAAGAGAAAAAAACATATAGTGAGGTCAGAGCAACAAAATGTGCGCAAACATTAACTCACAAAGTAAACCAAATTGTGAACATCAAAAACTGTGCTTATTATAATGGCCAAACCCAATATCCTTATGTACAAACTTAAATGCAAACGTTTTCTACTTCAATACTTTGTTCTCATGATCTCTCACAGACCCCCCAAAACTTGGGTGGCTTGTACAGTTGTGCCTGGGGGTGAGCTAGGGTTGTCCCCCACCAAATCTACAGTGGAGGAACTAGGCTGGTCAGGAGACCTTTTGGAGATAAAAACAGCTTCTTCCGAACATTCACCCAATTGATCATAGGTCAGTCTCTTAGGTGGGTGAATGACTCTCCTTTCCCTCTGTTCCCGTGGAGGCATGCTCTCAGAGGTACTAGGATCAGGCACTTCTGAGGATTCTTCCATGTCCCCCTCCTCATGTTCCAACACAGAGGCACCTGATGGTTCAAGAGAGGTCAGTTCTTCTTCAGAGAAGGGTGCAACCTCCTCCTCAGGATCTTCATCCTCAGCTGCTTCTTCTGGAAGCATATGAAAGGGTATGAATTCAGGGGCTTCTGCCCGAAGGGCTCCTCTATCAGCCAAGTCAGACGAAGACAGGGAGGCAGGTGTGGGTTCTGGCAACTGAGATGACCACAACCAGTCGGGTACCTCCTCTTCATCTTCCAAATCTTCAGATGGAGAACTTCCCTCTCCCTCATCTGGGAGCATCGTCTGAGATCTGGTAACTGGTCTGGACCGGCGAGAAGTCGAAGGGGCCGCTGACAAGTCTTCCACAGGGGGCATACGAACCGCTTCAGAGAGAGGCAGCAAATGGTTCCGATGCCAAGCCTTCAATGGACCCACACTTCCCTCAGGCCGAATTTGGTACACAGGAAGGTTTGGCAGTTGCTTACAGATAACATAAGGTTGGGACTTCCAGCGGTCTGCCAACTTGTGTTTTCCCGGGACACCCAAGTTTCTCAACAAAACCCTGTCCCCTGGTTGCAGGTCATGGATCCGAACTTTTAGGTCGAAATTTTTTTTATTCCGCAGTCCACGTTGATCAGATGTGGCCTGAGCCTTGTCATAGGCCGCTTTCAGACTCTTCCGCAGTCGGTCCACATATCCTCTATGCGATGCTGAAGAGGTATGATCAGGCGAAATGCCAAAGGCCAAATCCACTGGCAACCGAGCCTCCCTTCCAAACATCAGCCGATAAGGGGAATATCCAGTAGCATCACTGACAGTGCTGTTGTAGGCATGCACAATGGCAGCTACGTGCCTGCCCCAATGCTGTTTCTTCTCTGAGCTCAAAGTCCCCAACATATCCAAAAGAGTCCTGTTAAATCGTTCAGGCTGGGCATCCCCCTGTGGATGGTAGGGAGTGGTTCTAGTCTTTTGAATGCCTAACATATCTAACAGTCTCTTGATCAGTCTGCTTTCAAAGTCCCTTCCCTGATCAGAATGGAGGCGCTGTGGTAACCCATAATGTACAAAGAACTTCTCTACAAGAACTTTGGCTACCGTTGAGGCCTTCTGATCCCTTGTTGGGAATGCTTGAGCATATCTGGTAAAATGGTCTGTTACCACAAGGACATTCCCCTGGCCACTCAGATCAGGCTCTAAGCAAAGGAAATCAATGCACACCAGCTCCATGGGTCCCTGACTTTGTAGATGGCCCATTGGGGCTGCTTGACGTGGCAGAGTCTTCCTCTGTATACACCGGACACAAGAATGACAGTATCCTTCAACTTCGGCCCTCATACAAGGCCAGTAGAACCTGTCCCTGACAAGCTGAAAGGTTCTTTCGGGCCCCAGATGGCCATGATTATCATGAAGAGCGGCCAGAACTCCCTCTCTGTATTTAGCTGGTAAGAACAGTTGCCACTTCTCCTCCAGATCTTCAGATGGACCTCTCCGGTAGGCCACTCCTTCTCTGATCTGTAACCGGGTCCACTCTCTATGCAACAGACGGGCCCCCTGAGGGGAGTCAGTTAGAAGCAACTCAGGGCTCTGGATCTCCAGGGCTTCCAAGAGAAGTTTTCCCAAAGGGTCTTCCAACTGCTCCTTCCGCAAGTCCCTTTTGGACAGCCGGGGCAAACCCTCCCCTTCAACTTGGGTCACCTGGCAGTAGCATTTGGGTACTCCGATAGCCGAAACCCCAATCTCTTCTGCTCTTGACCCTCCTCGGGATCGAAATTCAGTTCCCTGATATAGGGCACGCACCCCTTCTGGAGCCAAATGAGTCCATTCTTCCGCAGGTTCCTGTGGAACATGCAACCTTCTGGATAGGGCATCTGCATCCCTATTTCCGATTCCTGGCCGATACTTCAGGCTAAAATTGAAGCTAGAGAGGGCAGCCAACCATCGATGTCCTGTTGCATCCAGCTTGGCCGTAGTCAACAGATAGGTGAGGGGATTATTATCTGTCTTGACAATGAATTCAGCTCCGTACAGGTAGTCTTTCAATTTGTCAACCACTGCCCACTTCAAGGCCAAGAATTCAAGTTTGTGAGTAGGATAATTCCTTTCAGCAGGCAGTAGGCTTCTGCTCACATAGGCAACAGGTCGCAGATGACCCTCATGCTCCTGATAAAGTACCCCCCCCAGCCCATCTCGGCTGGCATCAACATGCAGTTCATATGGTTTTGTGGGGTCCGCATAGGCCAACACAGGGGCAGTGGTTAGGGTTTCCTTCAGCTGGACAAAGGCCCCTTCGCATTCCGGGGTCCACTGATCCTGGATGGATTCCTTAGCCTTCCGGGGGCCTATGGTGGACTTCGCCGGCTTTACCAACTCAGGGACATCATCTTCTTCATTCTTCAGGAGCTCATTTAGGGGTCGGGCAATCTGGGCGAACCCCTCCACAAACCTCCTGTAATAGGAGCAAAAGCCCAAGAATGACCGGAGTTCGGTCACATTTGTGGGTCTCGGCCAGGAAGCAACAGCATCCAGCTTGTCCGGGTCAGTGGCCACCCCTTCTTCAGACACGATATGGCCCAGGTAATGGACCGAGGACTGATAGAATTGGCACTTCTCAGGAGAAAGTTTCAGACCTTCTTCATGTAGCCTCTTCAAGACCTTTTCCAACCTCTCCTCATGTTCTTCTAAAGTTCTGCCAAACACGATAACATCATCCAAGTATACTAGTACCTCTATCAAATTCATATCTCCAACGGTCCTCTCCATCAGCCTTTGGAAGGTAGCAGGGGCCCTGGACAACCCCTGAGGCATGCGATTGAACTCAAAGAACCCCACAGGGGTGATGAAGGCTGTTTTCTCCCGATCTTCAGGGTGCATGGGGATCTGATAATACCCACTCTTTAAGTCCATCACACTGAACCACTTCGCCCCTGACAGACTCTGTAGGGCATCTTCGATTCGAGGAGTGGTATACTGGTCTGGGATGGTTCTTCTGTTCAGCGTTCGGTAGTCGATACAAAGCCTCAAAGATCCATTTTTCTTCCAGACTACCACTATCGGGGAAGCATACGGGCTCCTGGATTCTCGGATAATCCCGATCTTTTTGAGCTCTGCCAGCTGTTGACGTAGATCTTCTAAGTCACCTAAGGGGACTCGCCGGACTCTCTCCCTGAAAGGCTTGTCCTCACTCAGGCGGATCTTATGAGTGGCGCTCCTGGCACATCCCACGTCAAACTCGTCCTTAGAGAATATTTCCCTCCATCGAGCAAGTTGTGCCTTGGCCCTCTTCACCCATTCCGGCGGGAGGGCAGCGTTTCCAGAGCAAAGCTCCTCTATAACCGCTTCACCCTGTTCCTTTTCTTTGAAATCAATGGGGGCAACTGGGGTAGCCGGGTTGACTTGGCCCAGGAGCACTCTGGCCGGTACCTTCACTGGTGTAATAGAGGTGTTTCTGACACTCACTAAAACCCTTCCACGGTTTTCCTGTAACACCTTCAAAGGGATCACCTCAGGGATCACTTCTATCCCTCTCTGTCTCTCCTTTTGACCTGATTCAAAGATAATGAAGGGACCCGGCTGTTGCCATGTGAGTTTAACAGAAGCCTTAAAACAGGCCACCTCTCCTGGCTGTAAGACCTTTTCTGCTCTATCCAGCTTCCAGAGTCGTCCAACTCCTTCTGCGGGGGTCTCTTGCTCCAACACTAATCGTTGGTAGGCCTGCCGTAGCATGGGATGGATCCTTGGCGCCTGAGCATCTTGTCCCTGGACCAGTTGTATCAGAAGGCGCCTTACCAGGTCAGTGTTTGTTCCTACGATGAGAGAGCTTTTGTTGGCCCCTGGTGGACGAGGACAGACCACCGCTAAGGTGTCGAAGGTTTCCGCTTCACCAGCCACTGATGGATCAAAGGTCAACTTGATTGGCAGATACCCGTCATAGGGAAAACTTTGGGTCCCAATACCCCATATCTCCAGATCTTCCAACTTCTGCAAAGGTAGATGGGTAAGATATTTATCATAGAAGTCTCTATACAAAAGAGTCACCTGGGCCCCTGTGTCAAGGAGGGCTCTTGTGTAAATTCCTTCCACCTGAACCGAGACCACTGGGGAGGGCCCGACCAAGTTAGTTGGGAATTCTCTTGATGTAGCCTTGTTATCTGATTCAGTTCTCTGTACCCTGGCCCTCTTCTCCTTTTTCTTCCTTGATCTAGGCCCCCGCCGAATCCGGTGTGCATTGACTTTCCTTCCCTCAGTAACCCGGAGTCTAGAACTGGGGGTGTTATATTTGGGTCTGACCCCCTGACTCAGTTTCCCTGATCCTGCACCACTTCTGGAGTCCCTTAAGACTGGCGGACACCCGGTTGACTCCTTCACCGGTGTCCTCTGAAGTTTCCCGCTGGCTCGCGAGGTTTCGCGGCAGCATTTCCTGAGCTGGGACATACCCTTCTAACATGCCCAACTCCCCCGCAGTTGAAACAAGTTAACAATCTTGCAGGCCGTGGCTCTGGATCTGTGCTGAGACTAACAGGTTCATCTGGCCTCTCCGATATACTCCCCTTGGGTAGAGTGGATACCTGACCAGTCAGGATGGACACCATTTCTATCAACTGAGACACTTGGGTCTTTAGGAGTTCAACTTGAGAGTCACCCTCTTCCACACTTATCACTCCAACCCGGGCAGTTGGGTCAAACTGCCGACTTTTCTTCTTGTTGTCCAACATGACCTCTTCCTCTCTGACCATTCGAATCAGATCGGGGTATTCTAGAATGCCGCCATCTCGACGAGTTCGTAACAGTATGGCAATGGGATCTAAAGGTTGAGCCCCTTTCAGAACCTGTCGTGCACGAGTCTCATCTATTTTCCGGGGGTCTATTCCTTTCTTTAACAGAATCTGGTGGATAATCCTATCCAGACGTTTAATGAATTCGGACAACTTCTCCCCCTCTTCTTGATAACAGTGGTCCAACTGGTAGAGAAGTTCAGCCGCGTTCTCCGTCCGACCAAACACATCTTGCAGAATGTCCAAATAATCCTGTGCAGTGCAGTTCTTCTTGCTAAGCTTTAGATTACGTACAGCCTCTAATGCAGGTCCCCTTAAACTCTCTGTGATCCTCTGCTTCTTGTGCTGTTCTGGTACCTCCCATTCCTCCAAAGCCTGAGTGGCGGTATCTAGCCACTCTTCGAACCCATCTTCTGCTGAAGGCACAGGCTGTTTCCCAGAGAATGTCCGGAGCTTCCTATATCCAGTCATCAGATAGCTTGAGGAGTCCCTGCTACATTTTGCCACAATCTCCCCAAGAACAGCACACAGTTCTGAGCTAAAAGTCGACAAAGGTGATGACTCAGGATGCCCTTCTTGGACACCTTTTTCTTGGCTGGATACCCCAGGGGTGGTGGATGAGGGACCCGCAGTAGGAACTCCTGGATGTATCAGGAAAAGTTCTGTTTGGTCAATAGTTTTTACACTGTTTCCATTGAAATAATCAGGGACCCCTTTCCTCCACTCACACAGTGCATACGTGTGTGGGGCAGTGGTGTCAGTTTTTATGTCAATCACCCAGAATTTCCTGTCTGTGGATAGTGCCCTTAAAACAGGGAGGAGCTTTTCTTCAGTCCAGGCTTCTCCCTTGATTTCAACCACCAGGCCATTTTCCACTATGACATTCTCTTCCTTGCACCACTCAGCAGCAGCGACAGGATCCATTTCTGCGTGGGAGGGGATTCTGGGGCTGAGAGGGTTGTGTTGCAGGACTGTAGAAATCCCGGACGAGCCCCCACGTGTAGCACCACCCCCGCAGGAGCTGCTGATTATATTATTGGGTCTACACCCTGCCTAACAACCCAATCAAATTGGCTCGATCCCTCCTCAGGCACAACTGACCCAGAATAGGACTGGACTATCAAATAGATACACAGGTTGGAATACAATACTTCACTATGCAACAATACCTTGTTACCTTCTTGAATAGTAGTCCTTCTGGGTGACACAATGGAACAACGCACAAGATTGTAATTAACCAAACTTAGTTTACTATATATCAAATTGAATAGGGGAGATACAATACAATACAATACAAGTCCATAAAAGGTTATTTAAAACAGCTTTAAAAAGGTAAAAGAATACCCCCACACTCCTCCTGCATTAAGGCTAGACACAGTACCAGGTAGGTGGGCCTATCTGAGTCCCTCCCCCAGAGTTCTCTTCTTTCTTGTTGATCTTCGCTAGCAAGGTTATTGAATAGAGCTCATTTGTAATCCAGATTAGGAATAAAGATCAAGAGAGAGAAAACAACGAGCTGTTAGTTGTCACCGCAGGGTGTCTGCGTAACTGAGCAATAACTTCTGCGAGAGAGATAAGCCTCTGGCGACTCCTTTACAGACCTTATTGTTTGTCTATGAGTCTCCTGAGAGAGTATGGTGATAAACCCCGGGGTTTTATCACCTCCTGCTGCGCTACCGCTATCTGTAGATAAAACTGTCTCTTCAGCAGATAAAGTCAGTTATTGGGCATGTGCCCTCTCACCAACAGAAGTTTCTCCTTCGCGCGCTTCCACTGCGGTCTCAGTCCTTTGGCTATATGCCAGCCGCGCGGGGTCCTTCTGGCGGATGACTTCCGGTCTCGGCAAACAGCAGTATGACCTCCAGGAATGTGCCTCGTGCTTGAGATGGGACGGTTCCACGTCGTCCCTCCAGGCTAAAAGGCTCTGGCCCAATATCCAGTGTCAGTCCTTCACTCTCGCTCGCTGGTTCCTCAGAGTCCAGCGCAGAAAGGCCCCCCTTCGCGCGCTTCTCTCTCCTTTAAATAACCTCCCCCATAGTGCCGTGCGGTGCAGCCGTGCACCCTGGATCTTGCAAAGCAGCCTGGGAGATGTAGTTTCTTCATCTTGTGAAAAGGAAGTCACAGCCCGGGAAATTCCATGCAGCTACCACTAGAGGGAGCCTAGTTCCTGGATCTTGCAAAGCAGCCTGGGAGATGTAGTTTCTTCATCTTGTGAAAAGGAAGTCACAGCCCGGGAAATTCCATGCAGCTACCACTAGAGGGAGCCTAGTTCCTTCCCACATATCAAACAGTGTCTTTAGGCATGTTTAACCCCGCTACATGAGATTTAAAAAAAAAATGGGGACTCACAAGCCCTACATATGATAGCATAGTGCGGGCGAAAGGTGCTCTTTAGGTAGAAATATCACTACTATAACAAGAGGGTTAAAACAAGAATTAGTGTGCGATAAAAGTATGCATTAACGCCTGAAAGTGCATCGTGACTGTTTTTTCACATTGGGGTTAAAGGCTTTTGTGTTTACTGTTGTGTACTTTTATAATATCAGAAATAGCATACATATTATTATTACCCTGTTTTAAGATAAACTAACATTCCATGTAGTGTAGATAACATTTTTACTGTTTTCTAGTGCTACCCAATATGCACTTGTACATGTGAATTTGAAATGTATCTCAGTAAAGTCTTTCTAAAGAACAGTAAGGTGAAATCAGTTAGCATTGGCTTGAAGTGTATTGCATTACAAAAGGTCAGATCAACGTTTATAGTTACTGAATAGAAGGAGCATCAATTTCAAAGGGGCTGCAGTTCTACAATGAGTAGTGTTAGAGAGGAAAATAGGACTTTGTAGTCTTCTTGATATACCAATTCCCACAAAGGTATTATTTTTTAACAAGAGAATATGTTATATCTTTCACAACACATAAATCGTGCCTAGAATTTTAAATATATGGTTGTAACTTTTACAGATACTATAGATTCAACAAATGAATGCGTCCTCAATTGTTTGAGTATATGAATTATTATGGAAGTTATTTATTACTATTATTGTTATCATTATAGTCCTCTGTGAAGTCTTGCATGCTAATACATACTATAATTTGTTAAGAAGTGTTAAATACAGCACAAAGAGTAATAATGGGCTGTAATATTACCCAATAAAGACAAGCTTTAAAGGTCCACTCTGTTCAAAGTTATTCTTAAGTTTTATTTGAAGATTTTTAACACCTTCCCACCTGGCCTATAGTAAAATGACGGCCGGGCAGGAGCATGATTGTTCTGGGAGGACGTCATTTGACATCCTCCCAGAATGTGCCTCTGGCAGGGCCGCGCAGTGGCACGATCTGTCACTGGCCGTGTCCACTGGACACAGTCAATGACTGATCATTGTACCGGCCCACTGCCATGGCCATGTGATCGCTGTGACCAATCACCGCAGATCACATGACAATTGTAAACAATGGATGGCTTTCTTTCAAGCCATCCATTGTATACAATTGTGTTGCTAGCTGTGATTGGTCACAGTGATCACATGATACAGACAGGGCCAATCTCAGCCCATCTGTACCATGTGATTAGCTCTGGCCAATCACAGCTAATCACAACAAAATAACTGAATGAATTAATTTCATTCAGGAAAATGCTTTGCTTTTAGCAATGACATTCACTATCAGCAATCATATTGTGTAAAAATAAAATCCTGATCACTTCCCCAAAGTAGTAGTGTTACTATGGTAACACTGTTTTTCTCTGGCCACAGTGTATTGGAAAAAATTGTACAAATAAGAAAAAATAATGTAATAAAAAATAAAAAATAAAACAAAATTAAAAAAAAAATATTATTATTTTTATTTTTTTTTTTACATACTGTTACTAGTCAGTGTCCCTAATCACTGCCAGTAATTGTGATTTTCTTTTTACATTTCTTCATTTTCCAAATAATTATGACAAAAAACTACAACATCAAAAAACTCACCATGCCTCTTACTAAATATATTGGGCTGTCTACTTTACAAAAGGGGTATTAATACTATCCTGGCATTTTCAAGCCTCATGAAATGAGATAAGGGTGCAGCGTGAGGGTGCACTGGCGTGCAGTCATGTTGGGACAGGAAGGGGCCATCCCCAAACTGTTCCCACAAAGTTGAGAACATGAAATTGTCCAAAATGTCTTGGTATGCTGATGCTTTAAGACTCCCCTTCACTGAAACTAGGGGGCCAAGCCCAATTCCTGAAAAAGAACCCCACACTATAATCCCACCACCACCACATGATTTGGACCAGTGCAAAAAGCAAGGTGCATAAAGCGAGTTTGGGATGAAGAAACTTGACTTGTCTGCACAGAGTCCTGACCTCAACCTGATAGAACACCTTGTGGATGAATTAAAGCAGAGACTGAGAGGCAGACCTTCTCATCCAACAATCATCAGTGCCTGACCTCAAAAATGTGCTTCGGGAAGAAATATTCCTATAGACACACTGCTAAACTTTGTGGACAGCCTTCTAAGAACAGTTGAAGTTGTTATAGCTGCAAAGGGTGGGCCAACCCAATATTGAACTATGGACTAAGACTGGGATGCCCTGAAAGTTCATGTGCGTGTAAAGACAGGTGTCCCAATATTTTTGACAATATAGTGTATATACCATAGTTTGTGGACTCAATAACTTTCCTACAGAATAAATAATAAACACTGATTTGGGTTATTTTCACCAAAGAAATGTAGCAGAATATATGTTGACCTAAATTTATGAAAAAAGATTATTTATTTGCAAAACTTTATAACAGAAACAAAGAAAATGCATTTTTTTTTCAAAATATTCAGATTTTTAAATCTATTAAGCAAAGAAAATAAAACCCACTGGTGATTAAATACCACCAAAAGAAAGTGCTATTTGTGTGGAAAAAAATGATAAAAAATGGGTACAGTGTGCATGACCACTCAATTGTCATTTAAAGTGTGACATTACTGAAACTGAAAATCGGCCTGGGCAGGAAGGGGGTAAAAAAGCTCAGCATTGAAGTATGAAAAGCTGAATCCCGGGCACATAAAATAACAAACCTGATTTTAGTTTTGAAAATAATGAATTTATCATTAGTGTTCTGTTTAATGTAAACTGTGTAAGTAGCTGAATTTGACACAGAGCTTTCAGCTTAAAGCTTTCAGTTCCAGCTAAGTCTGGAGGAAGAAAAAGTAGTACAATCATGTGCTGATTAGGAGAATGCTGACAGAAGGAGAAAGTAGAGTGGCAGAGAGATTAGTGATCCCTGTGCTGCTTCTCTTTTACTGTCCAGTCACAGTTTGGGGCAGATCTATGACAACCTGGACTCAGAGAAGGTGGGTTGAGTGATGTTGTCCATCTTTTGGCCCGAATGACATTTTGTGACAGAAAAACAATAATCCAGGAGACAGCATAAGACTGAAGCATAAGACTGAATATTGCAGCAAAATATGTTCTGATTTAAATCTCTTTTTTATTTATACATTTTTTAAACATCCTTCAACAATCATTATATGCATGCTATTCGTTACTACATACTATATAATATGCATCTTTGTTTTATTATAGAATACAGTTTTTTGGGGAGGTTTTTTGTTAATAGATCACAAAGATATCAACTTTTTGTTGTCGTTAGAGTGCAATGCATTTAATCCTAAAACAAATTTTAGTTTTAAATATATATTACTTTTATTTTGAAATGATTTTAGGTGCATAATTGTCTCACAATTATATACTGTTATGGAGTACTTTCTACTTTTTTGTACCAAAGGTGAGAAAAAGCTTAACCTTAACTGATATGTATCAACATGTAAGTGGAAACTACTTAAATGAATAATGTGTATGTTAAAAGCTCTGCACCACAATTACTTTAAATAATTGAGCATCTGCCTGAAATTAGGATACCAAGCAGGGATTGAAGGCAGGAATATTATTAATAATGCAGGTAGACATGAAATATTAATTTATCCACAAAGCAATTAGAAGAGATATAAACCTCTGCAAAGTGCAAACATTCAAAATATAGTATAAGACATCTTTTATATATTGTAAGAACCATTAATATACCACAAAATGAAAGCAGGAAATAAGTCTTACAGAGCTTTAGGAAAAATGCCCTTATTTGATTTATATGGTACAATATTTGAATATTAGCCCACTATCAGTTTGCAGTATAGCATCAACCAACAGTCTTGAGTTGGCCAACCAAATTCTTTACTTTTTTGTGGTCTCATGGTGCAAGCATTGATCTGTAGTATAATATCTGATTTAAGCAAATTACATGAGGGAAAAAAATAATATTTTCTTAATAAAGATTTGCTTTATGGAAAACAGTTCTCTACTATTAATCCAACATCAATTAAAAGCAACATCATTGATTCAGTCGTTTAAACGTCTCTACACTAGGCTTAATTATTAGCAAGAATATGACAGAAAAAATATAGAACATCCTCCAACAGAATTGTTGCCAGTTCTTTTGCTATGCATATAAGCAAGTTCCTATGAGATTGCATTTTAGCACTGGATCTACCATTGTTTCACTTCCCCTTCACATCTGAGATTGAAAATGTAGCCCAATAATACATCACCTTGTTGAAATGGTAATTGATGTCAGATCCAAAATCAATGTTTTTAAAAGAACATTTGTCTGGATTCTGAATAAAGGCAAAATATAGTGATATAAAGACATAACTACAAAATATTCTGTTCTGTTATACCTTTTGTGTAGTTTTAGACACCTAAGGAACACTGAGGACAATAGGATTGATTCATATAGTAAGTTAAGCTGTATATATTTAAACTAATTAATCATGACTAAGGTTAACAACCAGTTGTTGTTTTTTTTTTTTTTAATTTCCTCTTCAAGGGCTGTGTGGACTTCCTACTTTTTATTAACCACTTAAGGACTGGAAAGTTTTACCCCCTAATGACCGGGCCGTTTTCTGCGATACGGCACTGCGTTACTTTGACTGACAATTGCACGGTTGTGGGACACTGTACCAAAATAAAATGAATGTCCTTTTTTTCTAAAAATAGAATTTTCTTTTGGGGGTATTTGATCACCTCTGGGGTTTTCATTTTTTTTTCACTATAAAAATATACATATCTATATATTTTTTTTACTTTCTGCTATAAAACATTCCTAATAAAAAAAAATTAAAAATCAATCGTTTTAGGCCAATATGTATTCTGCTACATATTTTTGGTAAAAAAAAGTGCCAATAAGTGTATATTGATTGGTTTGCGAAAAAGGTATTGCGTCTACAAACTAGGGGAAAGATTTACATCATTTTTTTAATGTATTTATTTTTTACTTGTAAGGGCGGCGATCAGCGTTTTTTAGCGGGTCTGCAACATTGCGGTTGGCAGATCGGACACTGATTGACCCCCCCTGTGGCCAATCGGTGCGTGAGCGTGACCCCACTGGCTGTCTCACGAAGCAACATACAGGTATAGTATCTCACAAAAGTGAGTAAACCCCTCACATTTTTGTAAATGTTTTATTATATCTTTTTATGTGACAACACTGAAGAAATGACACTATGCTACAATGTAAAGTAGTGAGTGTACAGCTTGTATAACAGTGTAAATTTGCTGTCCCCTCAAAATAACTCAACACACAGCCATTAATGTCTAAACCCCTGGCAACAAAAGTGAGTACAAGCCTAAGTCGAAATGTCCAAAATTGGGCCAGGTTAGCCATTTTCCCACCCTAGTGTCATGTGACCCATTAGTTTTACAAGGTCTCAGGTGCGAATGGGGAGCAGGTGTATTAAATTTGGTGTTATTGCTCTCACACTCTCACTGGAGGTTCAACATGGCACCTCATGGCAAATAACTCTCTAAGGAACTGACAAAAAGCATTGTTGCGCTACATAAAGATTGCCTAGGCTATAAAAAGATTGCCAAGACCCTGAAACTGAGCTGCAGCATGGCGGCCAAGACCATACAGGTCAGGTTGCACTCAGAACAGGTCGACATGGTCGACCAAAGAAGTTGGGTGCACATGCTCAGCGTCATATCCAGAGGTTGTCTTAGGGAAATAGACGTATGAGCGCTGCCAGCATTGCTGCAGAGGTAGAAGGGGTGAGGGGTCAGCCTGTCAGTGCTCAGACCATACGCCTCACACTGCATTAAATTGGTCATCCAAGAAGGAAGCCTCTTCTAAAGATGACGCACAAGGAAGCCCGCAAACAGTTTGCCAAAGACAAGCAGACTAAGGACATAGATCACTGGAACCATGTCCTGTGGTCTAATGAGACCAAGATAAACTTAATTGGTTTAGATAGTGTAAAGCGTATATGGCGGCAACCAGGTGAGGAGTACAAAGACAAGTGTGTCTTGCCTACAGTCAAACATGGTGGTGGGAGTGTCATGGTCTGGGGTTGCATGAGTGCTTCCAGCACTGAGGAGCTACAGTTCATTGAGGGAACCATGAATGCCAACATGTACTGGGACATACTGAAGCAGAGCATGATCCCCTCCATTCAGAGGCTGGGCCACAGGGCAGTATTCCAACATGATAAAGACCCCAAACACACCTCCAAGATGACCACTGCCTTGCTAAAGAAGCTGAGCGTAAAGGTGATGGACTGGCCAAGCAAGTCTCCATACCTAAACCCTATTGAGCATCTGTGGGGCATCCTCAAATGGAAGGTGGAGGAGCATAAGGTCTCTAACATCCACCAGCTCCATGATGCCCTCATGGAGGAGTGGAAGAGGACTTCAGTGACAACCTGTAAAGCTCTTGTGAACTCTATGCTTAAGCGGGTTAAGGCAGTGCTGGAAAATAATAGTGGCCACACAAAATATTGACACTTTGGGCCCAATTTGGACATTTTCACGTAGGGGTGTACTCACTTTTGTTGCCAGTGGTTTAGACATTAATAGCTGTATGTTATTTTGAGGGGACAGCAAATTTACACGATTATACAAACTGTACACTCACTACTTTACATTGTAGCAAAGTGAAATTTCTTCAGTGTTGTCACATAAAATGATATAATAAAATATTTAGAAAAATGTGAGGGGTGTACTAACTTTTGTAAGATACTGTATGTCATTTTGCGGGGCAGAGACGACCTACCACAGTAAAATTAGGGTGGCTGGTCAGCAAGTGAATAAATATATTCCAAGTATAGCATACATTGTGAACACGTGGATCTATTATAACATTGGTAGGTTGGACAAATCCGTTTTAAAAAACTACAAATATGTGAAGAAAGAGTATGTCTAAAGATCTGGTGTTCAACAAGGTTGACCAAATAGAAACAAATTTTGAATAGAGAATGGCTGCTTAGGATAATCATAAGCACTCAATTGGTTAGGGATAATTGGAGGGGAAAACTTTTTAGGAAGATCAAAGAAAGCTGTTGGTCTCTTTTTCTCCACTTCTGTCCCTTGGGAAGTCACAAAACAAATGCACATCTTGTTCTAGCATTCTCATTAATAGAAACAAGCTCAACAGTATTTGGAACAATGAAAAAAGGGGGTGGGAGGGAATTGAGCATATTCACCGGGTTGTGGGACAGAAAACCAGGTGAAATTCCCATGAAGAAGGTGGACTTTAAAGGGCAGGTAGAGCAATTGGTGAGCAACAAAGAGGATTAAAAAATATAAATGTATTGAAAAATCTTAAAACATACAAAAATATCACATTAAGTAACTAGCAGCATAAACCAAACATGGAGAAGGACAAATAGAAGTTGACAACTCATCCATGTTGAAACACAAGAGGGTGGTTCTATCGGTGGTTCGACGCGTTTCGCCGGAACAATGTAATCGGCTTCTTCAGGAACCAATGTACTAATGGCTGAAAAGCCTCTAATTTAGTATTTGGAACAATGTTTGTGTAGATAGTATTTGGATCCATACTCATGACTCCATAAATAATTCTGATATCTCTATATATGTTTTTTTTTTTCCGAGGTCCCTTGCAATCCCTTATTGGTAATATATTGTACCTAGACTATAGTTTTTTTTGACCTCCAAATACCGTATCATCCACAAGTCCTAACAGAAGGGCTGATGATTCTATAAAAACAAAAACAACTAATAACTCTGCTAGACTTTAACAGTTCTTGGACTACTAATAATGGTAAAAAGAATTAAATTCATATGCATACATAGATCATTACATGAAGAGCGAAAGATACCTAAAATGTAAATGAGAAATCAAAACAAATGCCTATAGGAAAAGCCATTTAATTACAGAACAATCTAAAATAATGTGCAAATAAACAATGGTGCTCCTAAATGACAGCATGAAAGTACCTAAATTGCTGGGCTGATTATGAATGACATGAGCACATATTCAGGTTGTCACAGTGTTTCAAGTTAAAATAATCAGTGTTTGGTTAAAATAAGCGATTCCTATAGGGGAATGTTCTGTGCTCCAGCTGGTAAGGTTTTGGTGGATCTCAAATAACAGGATTAGGCAACTGAGAACCACAGGACGGATGTAGGTAATTGTATAATGATTGGCATGGAGCTGTAATTTAAGTGCTGAGCGTTTGACATATAAGC
This sequence comes from Pelophylax lessonae, assembly GCF_965119305.1. Lineage (NCBI taxonomy): Eukaryota > Metazoa > Chordata > Amphibia > Anura > Ranidae > Pelophylax > Pelophylax lessonae. Next base: position 285,453,359 of record NC_138768.1, read on the forward strand.
ACCAGCTATGGACTGTTGGAAGCTGCCATTTTGCATGTAATTTTGATTTACTTATCTGATGTATTTAATTTAGTGTGCTTAGATTGTTCTTGAGTTGAAAAAACATCAAAGTAGATTTGTATTATTTACATACCTTTCTTGAGTAATTTAGGGTTGCAACAATGGTTTGCCTTGAACTTGTAAAAAATAGATAATTGAAACAATGTTTAAATTTTAGGGATCCCATTCATTAATGCTTTCACAGCACTTATGGCATAGGAAAACTAGTTTTTAAGTAATATTATGACATGACAATTAAATGTGATAAAGAAAGGTAAGTTTCAGGAATTAAAAATGCTTGCAATTTTTTTAAGGAAAGGTTTATGGGCTTATTTAGGGCTGAAACATATTCCTTGATATTACATTGTTTATTATGTAATACCTTTATCATCTTAGAAGAGGAGAAAAAAAAAAACACAGTATAACCAATTATGCTGAGTTTTTTTTTTTTTTTATCCTCTTTTTGTGTTTCTTTTATGAAGCCCTTAATGTTATACCCCAGGGAGCTTCAACCTGATTTGGGTAAGAAGGGATTCAATAAGATGATAAGGGGATTAATGAATTGGAAAAAAGGTATACTTATATGGTTTCCCTTAATTTATTATTATTTTTTTTCCAAAAAGACCCTTAATTTATTAATTGCAGATAAGATATATATATATATATATATATATATATACACATACAGTATATATATATATATATATATATATATATATATATATATATATATATATATATATATATATATATATATACATATATCTTCTAGGACTTTCTGTCTCCTTCTCATCTCCCTACTGTGTCCTATTGGTCCTAAGTTCTTGTTGAGACACATCCTGGCTGAGGATGCCCATCTCCTAAGGATTTACAGGTGACATATATATAAAAAGCCAGCGAAAGGTAATCTGTAGGCTTCTGATTCCCCTTGACAAGGATCACCAGTGCAAGTTTATATGCATGTGAAAACAGCTATATTAATTCATTCTAGGCAATGGCTATATGTCCCTCTTATGGTCACTAATATTCTCTGGGTTTGGTCCCTTTCATTGGAAACCTGACACACGATTGATTTAGTACGTTCATCACTATGATCACTCAGGTAGGTTTATCTTCCCAGCATGACAGATATTATGTCTTAACTGTTGGTTGATTTGTCAGAATACCGTCATACATGCTCACATGTCATTTTTATTTAAACCTTGTCTGTTTTTCTACTTATAGTATCAATATTATGCAGCATTCATAAGACTCCTGAGGAAGCCTTTATAGTGAAACATGTAGAGTGGAAGTTGCTGAATTCCTGTTTAAAGCCACATTGTTTTCTGTGTTGGTTTTTTAAAATACTTATTTAGTTTGTTTAACTTTTTTTTATATGTAATAAAAAGTATATTTTATCAAATTTAAACATACTTGTGAAGTAGTTGTTTATGGCGCCTTTGAAAATTCCATTTTGTCCTATGAAATTATTTTCAAAATATTTGGGATTTGATGGCCATTGGCTCTTCATTGCCTATCATACTGAATTCCTAGGTTTTTACCCGCTGAAACCACATGAAAAACAAATTATCACTCCCCAACTTATGGTGGTATTATCAGGCTGCGCAACTAGCACAAATTTCCATAGTATATTCTAGAGATTGCAAACCTGACTGGATTTCTATAGAAAGATAGGCAGTTCCCATTCATACTATTGATTTCCTTCTTGGAGTCCCTCTAAACTGAGGCCCTCAGGTTTGGTACCCACCCTTTTCCATTCCCTAGCAATGTGTGATTCCCTACAAAAACAACCTTTACTAATCTCTAGCACAAGGCCCCTTTCCAACCTATTTCACAATTTGTCTTTCCCCCCTGGCAGGAGCATACAAGTCTTCTGATGGGTGTTGAACAAAGGACTTTTAAGAATAGGTCACTTTTTTAACTCAATGGGTCCCATTTCTTTGGGGTACTGTATAAGTAAACTTGAAATGCCGAACACTGAGAAATTCAGACTCTCCCACATACAATCTATGAACAATGGTGCTCCAAAAGCATGGATCAGAGGGGAGGTATATCTATTAAATACTCTTCCCTGGCAGACAAAGTGGATAAGCCATCCTATGCCTGATCCTGGGAATCTGATTTGGAAATCTATTGGGACCCGGACAAGTGATTTCAGTCCTTCCGATGTTCCTACAAAGGTATCACGAATATCTTTCTAATTGAAGCAAATGTTAAAATTATTACTAGATGGTATTATGTCCCCAACCATCAGATTGGCCAGGATCTACCCAGATGCTTCCTCCTTGTGCTTCTGAGGGTGCAATCTCGTTGGCTCCATGTTCTACAAAATACGGTCCCCGTATTAGAAGCTATTGGAACAAATTCTTCCCTTTAATACAGAAAGTGACAGGGTGGCTGTTTCTCAGGATCCCACAATAGCCCTCTTGAACCACAGGGTGGACAAAACCCCTGAACATACTCATACCTTAATCTTTTTTATGTTTCTGGGAGCTAAAATTACGCTTGTGGGAGCTTCTGTCTCAATTTTAGAAACAAAAGCGGAATATCTCCTGGATCATGTCCCAGGAACAACTCGTAGCTACGCTTCAGGATAGAATACAGATGTTTGAGGTGACCTGGAAACCCTGGGCATTAGAGTACCTCTTTACCTGGGTCTTCTTCCATCCTAAAATGATTTCACTGGTAGTCCTACTCCCTTTCTCTTTCTTATCCTCCTTTTCTTTGGGTCACCCAGCTGTCTTTTTTCCCCCCACACTTCTTTTCCATTATTTTTACTGGTGAAAACATTTCTTTTTTGTTTCTCATATATATAAATATAGTGCTCAGAAAGCTATGCACTTCTGTCAGAATGCAATTTTTTGACAGACAAACATAGGGTCCTCTGGAGATTAGATATAGGCCACTGGTTTCTCCCTCTCATCTCCATATTTTAAGAGTAGCCCCGGAGCATGCCGGACCATTTTTCGTCCAGTTTGATCCCATTGGGGCGGCGTGGACCTTGATTGTCTTCCCAATTGCCTGCCTAAATTCATCTAACCTTTCCATGTTACGTGTTATAGAGGGAGTGTCAGTCCCTTTTTGAGTTCATATTTCAAACGTCATCTTGTCTGTCTCTCTATAGTTATATGAGTCGTTCGTCATGATTCTGATTCCTTGTTATGTAATTGTCCATTTATACTTTTGGGCATTGCAGGCTGACGCATTATCTGTTCTTACTTCATTTTTTATATCCAATAAACATACTGAATAGAAAAACAAATTATCACATGGTCCTGCAATACCCAACTAAAATCACAAATGCACTACTGGACATTTTTTAAAGGACGTAAAATGAAGAAAGAAAAATCTTCCAATGTGTAAAAACTGACAGTACTAAATGATTGCACTTAAATAAAATTGTCCGTAATCCTCCAGAATAAGGTTGGCAATTTGTGGAGATCCCAGGTAGAAATAGTTTTAAAGGTGAATTTAAGCATAAAATATTCTGATAACTGTGCATGGTTGATACTTGTAAGTCTAGTATTTGGTATATATTTTATTATTTTAAAAGATTATGTGAAAGATAACATCATCTAAAGACCAGTACCATGAAAAAGTTCCAGCACAAAGCCTGCAATAGCATCCAGAAAGCCAACATTATATATTTTTTTTGTAAGCATATACAGTATATGAAAAGTAATTATTTCTTGGTAACACAATATAACAATAACTTTTCAAGTTGAATTTAGATAGATATTGATAAATACATCTTTAATGTGTTTGTAACTTCACACTGACTTTACTGGTATCCCCTCTGGATTATGCAATTAATAACTATAGTATGTGTGTGTGTTTTTTTTTGTTTTTGTTTAATGAAAAGAATAAATACCTTTTCTTACACTACAGCTGTGTGGTCACGTGATCTGCCTCCAAACTTCTTCCCCGATCTATGCATAGCAGTGGGAGGGGCTGAGATTTCCCTGTGATGTCAGCCGGTCAGCAGAGGGAAGTCAGGTGACCACACAGCAGCAGTGTGGGAAAAGGTATTTAGCCATATATTTTAACAAAACACACACACACACTATAGTTATTAACTGCACAATCCAGAGGAAATACAAGTATTTTTGCTGCATATTGAAGCTGAATAGTGGTGGGAGGAGTGGGAAGGAGAGCCTCTGTAACGCTGACAGGCATGGAGGGAGGGGGAGAAGGGAAGAGGTGAGAGATTTACAACAGAGAGCGGAATGATGAAGACACATAAACTGACCATGGTATCATGGCTCAGCAGCCATGATTATGGTGATCAGCACAGACAGGGGGGCACAGGAACAGGCAGGAAGCACAGACAGGGGGACACAGGAACAGGCAGGATCAACCAGATATATTGCAACATAGAAAGGGACAAATTACACGGCAGAGATCATGCCTTAAAGGAACAGGATCTTTTTGTTTAGGGTGTACGACCACTTTAATGTATTTTTAAATGAAAATGTAATTTTAAATGTTTAAAATTTACCTAGTATCAGCCTCTTGCAGTTCCTGTACAGCAGAATTATTTCCTGGGTGAGAGATAAGCAACACAAAAGCCAATCAGTTGTGCTTCAGTGATAAAAGCATAGTGATAGGAGGAGATTTGGCTGCTCAAAGACCAGGGCATATTTTGCGATTCGGCACTGTGTGACTTTAACAGACAATTACGCAATAAGCGTTTTTGGATTGGTTTGCGCAAAAGTTATTGCGTTTACTAACTATGGGAAAGATTTATGTCATTTTTATTGTTTTTTTTAAAAACTAGTAGGCAGCAATCTGCGATTTTTTTTGCGGGATGGCGACATTGCAGCAGACAGATCGGACCCTTGACTGACATTTTTGACACTTTTGGGGGTACCAGGGACATAGCTACAGTAATCAGTGCTATACATATGCACTGTTACTGTAAAAATGACACTGGCAGGGAAGGGGTTAACTTTATTGGTGATCAGTGGGTTAAATGTGTCCCTAGGGGCGTGATTATAACTGTGGTGGGCGTGGCTTGTGATGTAACCACAGAGACATACGATCCTACATAGCAGGATCATATAGTCTCTGCGGTTACATCAGGGAGAATGACAGACGGCTGTGTTTACATCAGCCGTCTGCCTTTCTCCCTCTCCAGTGGGAGATCACGAGCCGCTGGTCACTCACGCCGGGATGTCCAGGAACGAGCGGGGGCAGGAGCGTGCCTCTGGTGGCGCATGCTCGCCCCCTAGAGGCTCATGGCGAGTGACGTACCCCTACGTCACTTTGCCCAGGAGGGGCTGACCGCCGCCGTATATAATCGAGCAGCGACTGGCAAGTGGATAATAGCCTAGGTCAGGGGTATTGAATTAAAATTCATGAAGGTCCAGTCAATAAACTTTTCTTCCAGCCGAGGTCCGAATCATATGTTTGACTCTCAATGGCACATCGGCACAATGGCAAACCAAACGTGGTGCGTTTTTGCGAGTACAAAGATTCAAAGGAAGACAATCGCATGGCCGCCCTAGCATAATAGCATTTTAATTGTAGACGTAAAACAAGACTTGAGTAATAATTGCACTCACATATTCTCAGATGGTATGGGTATGTACAATTGGTATTCCCCTTCTCCTCTCCTGGATCTCCTGGATGGCTCCTTCAAGTAGCAAGGAGCTTGATCATTTTTGCCAGTGCCACACTGCATGTTGCCACAGTACCATGCAGCTTGGTACAGTGCAAAAAAATAAAAAAGGGTCAGGGACTTATTTTTCTGCATTTCTGCTTATATGGCAGCCCACAATAAATGGGTCTTCTACACGCATTACGCAATAATGTGAACCTAGCCTCAGATCCTTCACATCACAATCCGTTTTATTACATCAGTGTTCTCAGTCCCCCTGCACATCATCCCCCCTTCACATTAGAGTCCTCAGCCCCCCTTCACATTTTTTGTCTGTGGCCCTCCATTATATCACCCCTTACTTAAAATTGCAGTTTCCAGCCCCTTCATATCACCCCCCTTCACATTCCTGTCCTCGCCCCCTTTATAGTACCCCTCCTTCACATTGCAGTCCCTAGTCCCCCTTCACATTCCTGTCCTCACCCCCTTTATAACACCCCCTTCTCATTCCTTTTCTAATGCCCTTTATAGCACCCCCTTCACATTTCTGTCCTCACCCCCTTTATAGCCCCCCCTTCACATTACTGTCCTCACCCCCTTTATAGCACCCCTTCACGTAACTGTCCTCACCCTCTTTATAGCACCCCCCTTCACATAACTGTCCTCACCCCCTTCATAGCACCCCCTTCACATAACTGTACTCCCCCTCTTTATAGCCCCCCTTCACATAACTGTCCGCACCCATTTTATAGCACCCCTCTTCACACTGCAGTCCCCAGCCCACCCTAACATTCCTGTCCTCACTCCCTTTATAGCACCCCCTGACATTCCTATGCTCACCCCTTTTTTAGAACCCCCTTCACACCGCAGTCCCCAACCCCTCTTCACATTTCTGTCCTCACCCCCTTTGTAGAACCCCACCCCCTTCATATTCCTGCCCTGCCTGTTTTATATCACCCCTCCTCCTTCATATTACAGTTTATGATCCTTTCCCCCTTTACATCAGCTTCCTCCGTCCTTTCTAGCAATAACAGTGCCCCCTTCCCTGTCCTACCTTAAACAGGGCACAGCAGCTGACATCGGAAGTGCAGCAAAGGGATGGATGGAGGACGGGACCTGCCTCAGTTAATTGATTGGTTGCTAGAAAGCAGGGCGGTCCTAGCAATCAATCAGTTAATTGGGCCAGCCCCTACCCTCCGTGCATCACTGTGCTGCTTTTCGGATGTCAGCTCTGTAAAGACAACAGCAGGCAGCTGAGGGAAAAAAAGCATATCCTAAATGGCACGACCGTGGCAGGGCCAGAAGGAAAATTGACTTGGTACGGACTTGGCCCATGGTCCGCCATTTAGTGATGCTTAGCATAGGTTCACAGCAAAGCTTGGGCAAATATAGCCCACTCTTGCACACTGGTGCCAGAATGTCACTTTAATAAAACACTAGCCTGTAGTCACTTGGACACTAGTCTGTGGTCACTTTATTTTTAAGGAACCTTTGTTTAAAATAGTTTTGTACATTTATTGGACAGCTTGGTCTACATGTAAAAGTAGATATAGATATACTGTAAATGAAGGCATCTGAACATAAAAAAAAAGAATATTCCTAATAATAATATTTCATGCGTTAATACTAATATTTCATTTGGTAACTACATTCAATTATTGAAAAACACTTTTCCAAAACATTTACATTTAATGGGCATTTAAAGCCTATCTTTGGGTACAAAAAATATTTTTAGAACTGGAAAAAATGGAAAGGTTCCCATTGCTTTATCTAAAATACAATTTTTTTTTTAGATGTGGATACTCTAAAACAATAAACATATACTAAATTAACTTTAGATAAAATATAAACATTGGTAATACATATGGGAAAAAAAAAACTATTTTGCAATGCCTGCTTATTTTTATTTTTTTGCAATAAAAATAAATATTGTTAATCAGAAAACACTTTGGCAGAAGACAAAGCATGTCTAATACAGCATGTTGATTCTGTGGAGTTCACACATGGATTAGCTTTCAAACACAAAACATCTCAAAACTATAAAATTCTGAAAAGTCAAAACTTTTTTTTTTTTTTTTTAAATAGAGTAGTTAATTCTTTAAAAAAAAGTTGCGTCTGTGGCTGCAGTCCCACGTGGGTCATCTGCTTCAGGAGGTGAGGTAGGTTATTCTCACTGTGACACTTACTGTGCTTCCAGGCCTTCAGAGTGCTTGTCTCCTGAGTCTACCTCCTAGTTTGGCACTGTACCAGTTCCAGTAGTGACTCTGAGAGGAAGTCTCACCATTGGAGAAACCTACAACATAACTACATTGAGAGGCACAATCAGCCAGCTGGAACTCACCCCCCCCCCCCCACACACACACACACACACACCTTTTGTCTGATGATTGATAGTCTGCAGCACCTGAGAAGTATTGTGGCAGCAGTGGTGATGGAAGTTTGAAGGATGGACTCAGGGAGGGCCCATCAGGTGAGCCAGGCCAACATATCCTGGCACACATATGCCACTTAAGCTCAGTGTTATGGCATGAATGTTAAGCAGATGAAGACCCGAATGCCTGACCCCATAGTGAGAGTGCAAAGATAGCAGATTCCACGTTGGCAGATGAGGTAAGCAAGTCGGTAGGTTTGGCATCAGACCTGGAAGAGTGATTTGTCAAATAATGTTTCCATGTCTTAAGTGGGGGTGTGGGGTCTTGAGCAGGTGGCATCTCAAGGTGATCACCTTCATTGTAAAATGGTCCTGAGGGTCTATAGAGAGTCAAAATACCCAATGCATTGGGAAAGGAAAAGGGACATTAGGGAGCTTCTAAATAAATTGTTTGCATTGCACAGATGTGCTTTACCTGCTGCTTCTGCAAGAGGTGCCTTAACTGGGGGTTATGAAGGCATCGTTGGCTGTAGACAGTCAGGCGGTATCTAGTTTGTGTTCTGGAATCTAGTGTGGGTACAATTTGGAAAGGCACAGGTCTGCCCACCACAGCAATGGTTTTAGCATCTACCACAACTAGTGAGACAATGGTGGACGTGCAATATAGGATAAAGGAAGGTGAAAAGAATTGAGTATGTTTTCAGGACTCTGTAAAGTGTATGTCTGTTTTGGACGACCCCTTGGTAAGCACCTTAACCCTGGGGGTTAAAGAAAAAATTATAAAAAGTAGAGTATATGGAAATATTTGTATTGCTTATATGAGAATAAATAAACTTGGACAGAGTCATATTAGATGACAAGGAAAAGTGTAGGTATCATCTAATAGTAATTCCATGGACCTTTGCAAACTGGTTGCAGGTGTTTGTGTATCTGGCCAATACTATTGGCAAAAGAGGCCAGAACAATTCTCCACTCTTTTCTGTTACCTAGGTCTTATCAGTAAAGCACAAAGTGTGTATGGTGGGGTTGTATGACTATGACATGAAAAGCAGTTTCATCAGCACAAGGCAGTTTGTCTGATTATTCATTGGGATTACATACACCTTTGGGTGAAGCTGATAACATTTGCTTGAGTTGTTTGAAAAGGGGGGGGGGAGCAGGGGTGCCTCGAACTTGGGACAATTGACCACAAAGAAGAAGGGATATGGCTAGCAGTTTAATAAGTGTACAATCAAGTTTTTTGGAGTGTGTCACTTTACACATGAGTGCTCTAGCTGTGGAGGTTCCCACATTCTCACATGACTTCCTGAAGATTCTTCTGGAAAAAAGAGAGGAATCTGGTTATGGTGGAAAGGATGTAGCCTTTTCTAAGTAAAGATTCTAATCACAGAACTGCTCACTTATTGGATTTTGTTTTTTTGGAGGACTTTTAGATTTTTTTGTAATCTCACTGTTGTTCTCTGTGTCACTTAACTTGAAACCAGATTTACACAATCTGGAGGGTTGGTTTAATCACCACTATGGAGTTTACAATATGTTGTGACCTAACTCCACTAAATATATGGTGGATTGTTTGTGTATTAGCCCTCGGGGTTCATCACTTTGTGACATCTTGTTAGCTACCATACAACATGTGGTTCAGGGTACTAAGGGCTCGATGACTCAAATGATTTTTTGGGCATCAGCATGATTTGGTGGAAAAATCTCATTGATCATAAATTGTCAGTGCAGGTGATTTGTGACCAACTGACCAGCTGTGTGGTCCATCGAGCAGAAACAAGTTACTTTTGTAAAAAAATAATAAATGTACATATTTTAGCAGGTAAAAGAAAATGTGCATTTATTTATTCTTTTTGTTGCAACTTGTAAAGCATTGCATTAGCGATCAGCAGATCGCTGGTGACATGCAGGTCTCCTGCAGATCTGTGTGCCCGTACATCCCATCCAGGAAAGCTGATACACTGACAGAAAGACTCAATGAGCATCCACAGCATTCCACAGTTCCATTGTAGTTCATTGAGAACTACGAGTCGACGGCCACAAAGGATATCGGAGCTTGTAGTTCATTCACACATACACACATGCTGTATAAATGAATGATGCAGCTTTGTGGGATTTCAAAAAGTGACAGCTGGTATTGCTTCTCTCTATACTGCTGTCACAGGAAAAGGGGGATCAGACAGTGGCTGCACCACTGTGAACATGTTACATGTTCCACCCTAAAAATGGGTGGAACATGTAACATGTCCCCAAAGGTGAACTTAACCTTTAAGGACCATGGTTGTTCAGATAGCCATTGTGTGGTCCATTCATATGTGTTACTGTGTGCAATTTAAACCTTGTCCGACGTGTTTTCCTTTTTGCATGGGTCAGTCATATACTTTTGTCTTTGCAGGGGCTTTTTTTGTAATGGCAATGTGAATTGGGTGATTAATCCCAATAATCAAGCAAAGGGAGATTTGCAGGTACAAGATGTGTTGTGCACACCAAATGTAATTAAAATATGGAGTAAGAAATTAAAAATGGACCAGTAAGGGGGGTTTGGAGAGTTTTCCTGTAATGGTCTTAAAAGCCTGCTCTGTGAAAGTTGTAGGGACATTTCTTACACTTCAGCTGCATGGGAATGGTCCATTTTTTCATTCATGTGGATGGAATTGCTGTATCTCACTTTTAATTCATTGCAGTTTTCTGAAAGCTATTGCACATCTAATCATATTTCACACTCCTTATGTATTTGTTTGGCTACAGAGACAGCCAGGTAGGGACTAGGTAAACCTATAGTTTGACACATAACAAATGGAAGATTGATCTGTATTGTTTAAATGTTCATCCTCATTTGTTGGCCAATTAAATGTTGTGGTCGGTTTGTATTAAATGGTTGTATTTATTGGTGTTGTATTGCAAATGCTTTGTGCAGTTTTGTTTGTTTGGTTGCATTTTAAATACTTTGCATTTTAGGATAGTAGCTGAAATATTTGGGTATGTTTTCCTGTCTTTATTGCAGGGTCTGTCATGTGCTTGAATTGGAAACACCACTCCTTCTAGTATGGGGGAGTGAAAGCGATGTTAGGTCCAATGGCAGGCAATGGGGTGTTCCCCCCGAAGCAAGGGCCAGAGTAAATGTATTTGGACAGAATGTTGCGAACCCAGGTAATATTGGAAATTCATCATTATGGTCAACTTGACAGACTGCCTGAAATTTTGATTTTTTTTTTTAATTATTTGGGGGCACTGTCAATGTGGGAGCTTAAAAGGGACATGACATTTGATGTTCTCTAGATTCTTTCCTATTTCTCAAGTATGATCATTCTTTGGTCAGATATTGTTGCCAAAAGTGGCACTTGGCTGTTCTTGTGGAAAAACTGGAAGGGCAAACGCAGATCAAAAAAGCAAGGGGATTTCCAGTCACTACTTACCAACAAGCCAGCGACCAACCAAACTAACCTAACAGTATGCGTAAAAATAGGGGGTTTAGTTGCATACATTTGCAAATACATGCCTAAGCTGCAGGCCATGGCAAGGCACCCTGATATCTGCAGACCCTAACTCTACCTTTAAAGAGTCTCCACAGTAAGAGCAAATGTATTCTAATGGATAGATGGAGGACAGGTGACTAGAGGGAGCCCCCCCCCTCCTTAAAGGTGCAGGGTCACACTTAACATCCAGCACATTGCACAATGGCAGCAAAGGTGTCAGTGCATTGCCTGACCAATATAAACGATAATACAAAAAGTGGTCACATCCCCCACCTATAACTGGTCTTGATAGTAAGGAGCACTGGAAGGGCAAATGCAGATCAAAAATGCAAAGGGAATTTCCATTCACTACTTGCCAACCAGCCAGCGACCAACCAAATTAACCTGTTTAACAGTATGCGTTAAAAACTGGGGTTTAGTTGCACACATTTGCTCCTATGGAAGGTAATAGGGAAGTGGTAAGATTTTTTTTTTTAAAATGGAAGACGAAGAAGAAGTTAGGGCATTCAGTTGGATTCAAAGGATAATGTGCAGCTGTATCTTAGGGGCAATAGAGTACATTTAAATTTAATTGGAACCCATTCGTTTCTTAAGCATCCAGGACGGGAATACAAAGAGATTGGAGGTGCGCATAAACATAGGGTTTATAGACCCTATGGCAGTCAGGGGCCTTGAAGGTGTTAATTTGTGTCAAAAAGTGGAGGTTGGAGCTGTATTGGTTAAAGAGGAAACATCCGCTGGTTTGCTCTATAAAGTGGAAAGCATCAAAAGAGGAGAGTGGGGGTCCCGAGGCTTGAAGCATGTAAAACTGTTGGTTAATCTCTTTAAAGGGGAAGATATGAATTGACCTATAATATACAGTATATGGGTCAAATTTAGAGGTGAGAGCATATTGAGCATGGTGTGGTGGAGCACTAAACATGGATTTGAAGTGGATCACTATATCACTTTAGAGCACAATTTTTCTGAATTTCTTAAATTCTTATATGTACTTTTGATTTTTCAGCTCACTGAACAATGTATTATTTTAATAAGATACATTTACCTTTTATAAAAAAAAATAAGTCAATAAATGCACATCTTTTTGCATGTATTATTTTCTACTCCAGAGCATATAAAGCATTGAACTCGCAATCAGCAAATGGCAGGCACAATGCCAGGATCCTGCAAACTCTCAGTACACAATATGGGCAGGCAGGTGCTGAGTTGAAGGAAGAATCAATGAACTAGAAGTATGCTCACTGGCGCTTCTGTAGTTCATAGAGAACTACAAGCCGATGTGTCCAATGAAAGTTGTAGTTTTTTTAATCACAGAATTAATTAAAATACAGGAGCTGGAACACATTACACGGTCTACCCTTAGCCTATAATCACATTGAATATCTATATATCATATTTTTTGTTGGATTTGGGTTTAGCAGCACTGCACTATATAAAAATCAGATTTTTTTTATTATTATTAAATTACTTTTTCTATAGTGTATAGGCTAGATATCTGGAACTCCCTTATTCAAGCAAAATAGGAGAGATGGAAACTTTGGTGCATGAAGAGAAGTATGATTTAACTGGGATTTATATATTGGTGTGAGTCTCACGCTGTCTGGAGAAACTATTGTGTAAGCTTCCTAGATGCTGCGTGTACCTGTTCTGTAAACCATACAGTGTGAAGTATATACTCGAGGGTGAGGGTACCGCGCTTCAGAGAAATAGCACAACTAATCTGTTCAAATGTTGTTGGGCACACTCCAAATGAGTGTTCAATGACTGTGATGGTGCTCAACCAAATGTGTGTGTTATTTACAAATATATTAGTGTACTCATAAATATTAAATATACAGTAAATTAAATGCTAAAAGTCAATCCTTCATCAAAACTTCCTTCAAAATTATACATATAAAGTGCACCAGTGTCTAAGGAGTTGATATATGGGTATATAAATAAATAAATACTCCAACTCTTAAAAAACAATACATATGAGTGCATGATAATAAATAAAACTCATAGGGTGACAATAAAGTGCTCAGTGCTTAAAAAACACAAGTGAGTGAACTTTTTTCCAAGTCTTGGTATTCCGTCCTTATAAAGTGCTTAGAGTGTCCGAAATAACAACCATAGATGTGATATTCTTCTTATTCAAGGTGTTAAACCTCCACCTAACACCGTGTAAAATTGTGGGGGTGTTTCTTCTCGCTTATTCCGCTAAGGGTGTGCTCCCCGCTCAACTCAATATATATGGTAATGCGCCTTTTTATACAGATATAATACTCCTCTCCTCTCCTTCCTTATACTGCAATTCATGGATGATGGTCAGCCTGTATTATCTAGGTCTGGGTACAACGTCCTCCAGGGGTCCCACGAATCTCTCCCTTAAGAAAGGCCGGGGTCACTGTCAAGTCTCCTGGGGCCACAGAGCAGCTCGTGTAGGGCGACCACGGCCACATAAAGATGATGAAGAGTGTGATGTGGCTGTTGCAATATGGGTGGAACTGCATATAGATGTGCATAGTTCAAAGTTGGGGTTACACCCAGTGTAATGATGAAGTGAAGACTCAGCTCCTTGCACAGATGGAGGGGACTTCAAGGGCTTGGACAGTGATAATAACGGGGGATTTAAACTACCCTGATATTGACTGGAGTGATGGCACTGCTGGAACAGTTATAGGGCAAAAATGTATAAACCTATTACAAGACAATTTTATAGTACAGTTCATAAAGGCCCCAACTAGAAATGATGCTCTGCTGGACCTGGTAATCTCAAACCATGCAGTTTATTACTAAAGTTCATATAAAAGAACATCTAGGTATTAGTGACCATAACATGATTTTAATAAATGTTAGCTGTAAGCAACAAACACATACGGGAAAGATAAAAACACTTAACCTTAGGAGAACACATTTTTCAAGGATATGGGCTGATCTCCAAGACATAGACTGAGAGGGAATATTGGCATAGTTGAACCCAAAACAGTAATTGGAATTCTTTGTATTTGAACACACTGCAAAGTATATTCCCATGGGCAAACCTATGTGGCTCACATCCAAAGCTAAAAACGCTATAATTACTAAGAGAACAGCTTTTAAAAAATATAAAAGTAAAGGAACACTTTTAAATTTGATCATTTAAATGTTACAAAGAATATAAAAGAATATGTAAAGAGGAAACAAAGGACAGAGAAATTCAAAACGATTGACAGATTGGAAAAGAAATTACAACAAACTCCCAAAATTATTCAAATATATTAATATTAAAAGTCAGGTTTGAGCATGTAGGCCCTTTACAAAATAATCTGGGATAAAGGGAAGGCAAATGTATTAAATACCTTATTCTGCTCTGTGTATACAAAGGAGCATGGGGGAGCTCATGTCCATTATGGGAATGGTATTGATACAGTCCCAAATTAACTACTATGACTCAAAATTGATGTGGTCCAGAAATATTTAGAAAAATTAAAGGTGAACTAGAAAACGTACAATTTCCGGGGAAATTGTGTAAAGTGTTCTTGCTGCCACCGTTAGTCTCCAGCTGAAGTGGGCGGAGTAACTATGTGTGTGGGAGTGGCAGCAGTTTGTGTGGTGTGTGTGTTTAAGTGTGGTGTGTGTGTGGTGTGTGTGTGTGTGTGGTGTGTGTGTGTGTGTGTGTGTGGTGTGTGTTGTGTGTGTGCGTGTGTGTGTGGGAGGTGTGTGCGTGTGTGTGTGTGTGGGGGGGTGTGTGTGTGGGGGGGTGTGTGGTGTGTGTGGGAGTGGCAGCAGTTAAGAAATGTTGGCAGTTGGAAACAAATGGTCTAGATTTCAAATAGGGCAGAGAAGAGCAGTTAAAAACAAACTGCTCCAAATTGCTCACTTCACTGGCGGTTGCCATTTTCAAACGGTCGCAGTTTTAAAATCTATAAATCCTACAGTGAAGAGCTTTATATTATGAGAATCACAAGACCCAGACCTACATTTTGATGCATAGTATGTCTCTGAAATATTAAAAATGAAGGCACAGTCGCAGTTTAAATTGCCCTTCAAATTTGAGGTGGCTAGAGTGGAGTTTCAATAAATGTCAATGGACGGTGTGAGTTGCAAACAAAAGGTTATAATGTGAAAACTATCAGGACTATGGCTTAGCGATGGACATTTTTAGTGTTTGATATAAGTTTATATAAAGTTTTGATATAAGATTTGTGTAGGTGGACTTGGAAATGAGGGATAGGTGGCAGTTTAGAAATCATGTCCTGATTTTTTAGCTCCCACTCCAGCTTTTGTCAGCTCCCACTCTAGTTTTGAACATTCCGCCATTCATTCCTATGGGACGCTGATATTTCGTGAACCATTTGGCGAAAACTTTCCACAAAGCAATAGCACACCAATCGGGAACAATCTACACATTTCGGTATGTTACTGTCTATGTTGTGTAAAAACTGTGGGAGGAGTTAGGGTGGTATATTTGGCTATAATAAAAATAATATATATGTGAGATAACAGTAAGTGGTCTTGCCATGCAATAACACTTAATAAAGCACATGGACCAGTGGACCAGATGGCATACACCCACAGGACCTAAAAGAATTTAGTTCTGTCATTTTAAAGCCATGGTTTCTAATTTCTAGGGACTCTTTAATGACTGGCATAGTACCACTGGATTGGCTTAAGATCAATGTGGTGCCTATATTTAAAAAGGGATCAAAGTCTTTACTAAGTAAATATAGACCTGTTAGTTTCACTTCTATAGTTTGGAAGATACTTCAGAGTTTAATAAAAGACTGCATAGATGAGTTTTTGCATAGAAAAAAATAATTTAAGTAACAGACAGCATTGTTCATGTAAGACAGAAGTTGTCAAACAAACCTGATTTCTTTTTATGAGGAAGTAAGTAAAACCTCAGAAAAAGGATTGGCTGTGGATATTTAGATTTTGCCAAAACGTTTGACACAGTTTCCCACACACGGCTAATGTGCAAGGCAACGTCTACAGGCTTGGGTAAATCAGTTTGCAAATGAATAGAAAACTGGCTAAAAGACAGAATTCAAACAGTAATGGTTAATGATTTATACTCTGAATGGTCTAAGGTTCTTGGTGGCGTACACCAAGGTTCAGTGTTGTGATTCCTACTTTGTAATATATTTATAAATGATATAGGGTCTGGGATTAAAAGTACCATTTCTTCATTGTTTGCGGATGACACCAAGCTATGCAGTGGAATAACGTACTTACAGGATGTCTCCAACTTACAAGTAGTGGCATCATTGAGGGGGGGGGGGCAGAGTATTTTGTAACCTTATATATATATATATATATATATATATACACATATCCTTATTTAGTTTTTATCGGTGGTATGATTTAGTGGTGGTATTTTTACTGTGGTATGTTATGTGCCCCCTCTAAATATTATTCCTAGAGTCACCACTGCTTACAAGCGGACCTTATTATGCTGTTTTATTGGGCAACTATATGGCAAATGAGGTTTAATGTTGAAAAAAGTAAAAATATGCACTTGGGGGCAAGAAACATGCAAGCATCATACATACTAGGAGGAGAACAGCTGGGGCATCAATGGTAGAGAAGGATGTGGGTGTTCTGGTAGATAATATGCTTAATAATAGCATGCAATGACAAGCTGAAGCTTCCAAAGTGAGCATAATCCTTTCTTATATTAATAGAGGTATAGACTGCTGAGAGAGAGAGACATAATTTTGTCCCTGTACAGAGATCATTAGTAATACCTCATTTGGATATATGTATTGTATACCTCATCAGTTCAGTTTTGGGCACCAGTTCATAAAAAAGCTATTGGGGATCTGGAGAAAGTGCAGAGAAGGGCAACCAAACTGATGAGATGCATGGGAGGAGCTCAGCTATGAGGAACGATTAGCTGAACTAAGTTTATTCTCTCATGAGATGAGGAGATTAAGTGCCAGTTCACACTAGTACGACTTGTCAGGCGACTTGGTCAGCCTGACAAGTTGCGCACCGTCGCGGTCCATTGTGTGGTACAGGAACGGTTCTAATAGGAGAGTCACAAGTCGCTCCGACTTAAAAAAAGTCTACTTCAGGGCGACCTGGAGCGACTTGCATAGACAGGTCGCCCCCGAAGTCGTGCCGCTTCAGTGTGAACCGGCACTTAGGGGGGGAATGATTAATATGTATAAATACATAAGTGGTCCATATAGTGAACTTGGTGTTGAGTTAATCACTTTACGGTCATCACAGAGGACGAGGCACTCTTTACGTCTAGAGGAAAATAGATTTGTGCTGTGAACATGTGGAATAGACTCCCTCAGGAGGTGGTTCTGGCCAGCTCAGTAGATTGTTTTAAGAAAGGCCTGGATTCTTTCCTAGATACACATAATTTAACCTGATACTAATACAGGTAAAGTGGATCCAGAGAACATCCGATTGCCTCTTGGGGGATCAGGAAGGTATTTTTTTCCCCGGCTGGAGAAAATTGGATCATGCTTTATTCGTTTTTTTTTTGCCTTCCTCTGAATCCACTGTGGGTTTAGGATTGTATATATCAGGGGTCTTCAAACTATGGCCCTCCAGTTGTTCAGGAACTACAATTCCCATCATACCTAGTCATGTCTGTGAATGTCAGAGTTTTACAATGCCTCATGGGATGTGTAGTTCCACAACAGCTGGAGGGCTGTAGTTTGAGGATCCCTGGTATATATGTAAATGTTTTCCCTTCTACTTTTTAACCTGGATAGACTGGATTTATTTTGTCAACCAGACTAATTATGTAACTATATAAGTGGCTTCTGGATTTTGATCAGTTACCTTTACAGATCCCCCACATTTACTGGACCAGTGATGTGGTGATGAGGCCCTTGCCTCATCAACATAATGACAGGGTGCTCAACAAATGGGAAGGCTTTACTGTTCCCGCTGGGAAGGTGCCATATAAATGTTTATAGTGTGGTTCCTGCACTATCTTGGAAGGGTTACGTTAATCACCCTAATTCTGCAAGTCCATTAACTGATACCAAATAAACAGTTTAAACATGAAGTGTAGAGGGGGGGTTGTACTGTGCTTCAGATGTTGCTTAACCAAAACTTCAGGTAAGTATTTGGTTATAAATTCACTCTTATCTGATCACAATAATAATAATCTTATATGTAAAATACTTCTTCCATTATTATACAATAAAACAATAAAACAATATATATGTATTTCATACACAGTGAATCTCAAAACAATCCAGTGATATTAAAGTGCCAATGTGACCATTTATATCCATAAAAAGTGAAGAGGGTTATAATCATGCTCCAAAGTGATTATTGTGCATCAAATTGTATCCGTATCTTTATACTGTTAATTACAAAAAGTGCTAGTGTCCCAATTATAATAAATTATAAAGTGCTTTTATCATATAAAGTGTACCAGTGCATACATCAATAAACCACTGTGTATGGTTTTAAAAGTGCTAGTATTCCTATTCTAATAAAACTCAATAGTAAGGTGATAATAAAATGTCTTCAACATTAGGAATTTAAATAAATTTAAATAAATTCCAAACCTATGTAAATATACAGAAATTCACGAGACAGTTGAGTATTAAGAAATATTTTTTATCTAATCCTGTTACTCGTAATTCATCCTCCTCCACATTTCAACATTCTTCTCTGTGCAACAAATCTACCTTTAATCTGCCTGGACAGGACACTAAGCACCTTGAGGTGTTCAAACACATGGTGTGTAGTGACCTTGAAAAATTGAGATATAAAAAAGCCTATGACCCAGTATGTGTTAAACGGGGTATAGCCTCTTTAGAAAACCGGAGTGATATTGTCATCCGTCCGGCGGATAAAGGGGGTGGATTAGTGGTACTCAGTGGTAGCTACTATAAAAATGAGATGTTGAGACTCCTGAGTGACCGCTCCACCTACCAAATTTTATCAAAGGACCCTATGCTAGAGTATAAAGAGGAACTGCACAATTTAACGACAAGAGGTGAACTGAGTGGAGTCCTCACTCATAAGGAAGCTCAATATTTGGATCCTTTATTTTGTAGGAGGCCTATAATATACTTCTTACCCAAGATACACAAGCAATTGGAGAACCCACCTGGCCGTCCTATAGTTAATGGAATCGATTCCATTACGGCCAGGTTGGGACAATATATAGATTTTTTTCTTCAGCCTGTTGTACGAAAAACCAAATCCTTCCTTAAAGACACGAAACACATTATTCAAATACTCAGTGTGTTACCCAGCTCATCTGAATGTATATTGATTACAGCGGATGTTGGATCTTTATACACTATAATTGACCACTCCGATGCTCTTTGTGCTGTAAAGTGGGGTTTATCACAAACACAGTTACCCAGGAAGCAAATTAGGTTCCTTCAGAGAAGTTTAAAGTTCTGCCTGAATAAAAATTACTTTTGGTATGACCACAGTTTTTACTTACAAGTCAAAGGTGTTGCGATGGGGGCTAGGTTTGCTCCCAGTGTGGCCAATCTCTTTATGGCCCACTGGGAGGAACAAGCTGTTTTTGCAGACTTACCCCCACAGCTTGTTTGCTATCGTCGCTACATTGACGATCTGTTCATGATTTGGCAAGGAGACATGATAAGTTTGGAGGCCTTCATGAACAGATTAAATAGTAATGTAAAAAACATTGTTTTAACGTGGAATATACAACAGGAAAATATTGTGTTTTTAGACTTGGAAATTTTTAAAGTTGATGGTGGTTTTAAAACTAGGAATTATTTTAAACCCACAGACCGAAACTCTTTTATCCCCTTGGACAGCTGTCACCACAGACAATGGTTGTGCAATATCCCTCGCGGACAGTTTACACGCTTAAGGCGCAACTGCACCTCAGAGGAGGATTTTATTGCACAATCAGACACTTTAACAGGAAGGTTCTTGGAGAAGGGATATGACAAAAAAGACATAAAGAAAGAACTAGAATGGGTTAAGAACACAGAGCGAGATCGTCTCCTTGAGAATTCCAGATCTAAGGAAATTGATACACAGTCCCGGCTTGTCTTAGATTTCAACATCCAGCACAAAAAAGTTGAAAAAATTGTTCGTAAGCATTGGGCTATTCTCAAAGAAGACAGGATCTTGGGTCCTGTCTTGTCAGAACAGCCCAGGTTTATCTACAAAAAAGCCCCCTCGTTAAGAGATAAAGTAGCTCCAGGAGTAATTAATCCACCCCGGGTAAAAAACAATGGCATTTTTCCTTTTTTGGCAGGCTTTTATGCGTGTGGAAAGTGCGCAACTTGTAAAAGCTGTAGGAAAAACATTAAAAAACGAAAAAGTTTCACATCCACGGTCACACAAAAAAGCTATAACATAAAAAATCTGATAACATGTGCTACGCAAGGCGTAGTTTACATGTTAGAGTGTGACTGTGGGCTACAGTACATAGGTCGTACCTCAAGAGCCTTACATGTAAGAGTTGGAGAACATGTAAACAATATACGTAAGGGACTTACTACCCATAGTGTATCTAGGCACTTTAAAAATTACCACCATAAGAATC
Organism: Pelophylax lessonae; assembly: GCF_965119305.1. Classification (NCBI taxonomy): domain Eukaryota; kingdom Metazoa; phylum Chordata; class Amphibia; order Anura; family Ranidae; genus Pelophylax; species Pelophylax lessonae. The sequence goes on from NC_138768.1 coordinate 285,474,322, forward strand.
CTAGCACCTTAAAATTCTGGGGTATTGAAAAAGTCAGCTACCATTGGAGAGGTGGTAATTTTATTAGACAACTCAGTCGCCGCGAATCCTTTTGGATCTATGAGGCGAAGGTTTTAACCCCTTTGGGCTTGAATGTTGATTTCGATCTTAATTGTTTTATTTCAGACAGATGAGTTTTATGGTCATTTTATTTATTTATTTGTAAATTTTTATACACATGTTTTTAATATTCTTTTTAGTATAAAGTTTCAATGTCACAATATCTTGATTTTACCTTTATGTATTTTTAATAATTATGCACATGGTGTTTTATAAAATATTGTACTCACTATTGTTTGTCCTAAGAGTATGCAGTATGCTGCCATCTAGTGACTGGTTAACAGTGTGGCCGTCAGGTCCGATTGACCATCATTATAATCAAAGATTGATTGTATTTGATGAATCTCTAATGGCCAGTAAATTATATAAGGTAGTGTTTTAAAACATTTCCCTTTAAATATATAGATTGCAGCCTATTCATTTTAGAGTGTATCATGATCGGAGACGTTCGTTTCCACGGCAATACACATAGTTGTGGCTTAGCTGTAGTAAACATCATGATCGTGCCCGCCTTTTCCACTTCCTGTCCAGAGAGACAATCCAGTCTCTATGGCGATGGTGAAACGCCGGACATGACGAAATAGGCGCCGCCCATTTTAAGCTTAAAGAGCCGGACCACTGACCTATCAGCATCCCCGCTGAAGAAGTCTACGCCCACCAGACGTAACGCGTACGGGGGATTGGTCACTCGGTCCGTCGGCCATACAACACGGAAGCCAGACACCTCACAGCACGCTGCATGCTCTGCTATTTACATGCCCATTGAACCGGGACACAATGTAAGTGCAATACCATTTTTTGAGCAATAAAATGTTATTTCTGCAACAGAGAGCACTAGATTGTTTCCTCTTTTATCCATATGTTTTGGAGCTTATTGGGAAAGAGTATCCTCTGTGACTTTGAGATATCGTTATGCTGGAGGCATTTGTCTGGTCCTATTGATATCGTTTTGGCTGATCATCGTGGAGATTGATTCATGCTTTTAGACCCTGTGGGGTCAAGTTCTGGAGGTGAGAGGCAGAGAATGCCGGGTGATGGGATTTTATGAGCACTCAAGTCACACATATTATTTATTTCACCGGATCACCAGTGGACTGTGTGTTTTTCTTACCATCTATATCTTCACCTATGAACTTTTTTACTACCATATGATTTTATAATGATGTTTGTGGCTTTTTAAGGATTTATTTTAATTTGTCATAATTTATTGTAATACTGGACTGCGCTACACTATTATTTATTTATTTTTTTTTTTTTTTTCCAAAATAATTTTTATTAAGTGAAATTGAACAGGTCATACAGCAAGACTGGAAAGGCATTTGGTGAACATGAAGTATTGCATTGAACAAGGAGAATACAGTAACCTCATAACCAAGATTGGATAACATGTCAACTAAAACAAATTGTCAAGAGGAAAGGTATTTGACAAATAACCATAAGTCATGTACATCGTGAGAAAGGATTTATCTGAAACAAGCCATAGTCAGAGATCTAAATAAAGATTGGTTAATGGTTGTAATTGAAAGGTAAAGGGGTCATAGAGGGTTGGTAAAGAACCAACTTTAGGAGTGAGATCTCCTTGTAGTTTATTCCATAGCTGAGATCTGGGGGTAAATAAAGGAGTTGTCTAAGTGAGAGATGGGTCAACTATGTTGATTATGTGATTATCTAGGGGTAAGTTACTGTATGACTGGGCACATGTGGAAGGGTTAAGGTGGTATCCCGATGGGAGCCAGATCAACCCTCTGTTCAGATGTGATTGGGAGAAAGGGAATGAGGGGGGGGGGACGAGGAGGGTTAGGGGGGGGGTTCTGACTCAGTCCCTGCTCCGGGGCCGTCCACACTTGGTCTAATGTTAGGGTGATTGGGTATAATGAGTGTTATAAAGGGAGGTATGGAGGGTTCTCGTCCAATGAGAGAGGAAGAAGGCACGATGAACTCCCACTTTCCGCCCTTGTTTAGGGGTGGGAGCATCATATAGTTAGAAAAATAAAATTCGGACGAGTCATCCACTTTTCAATGTGTATCAGATAAGGAAGGATCAATGGGTATATTTCACGCTGGTCCAATGTCACAAGTCGTTATTGGGAGGAGAAGCGTTGGTGTTATTATGCGACATAAGTGCGTGATAGGTAGAGGATGAAGTGAAAGCGGACCATGTAGCCCAAACGTGTGCGTACTTATCAGTCGAGTCGCGTGCAATAGCTATGAGTTGTTCAAATTTTGCAATTTTATCTATTCTTTGGATCCACTCCTTTGTGGAGGGTGGGGATTGAGACTTCCAATGTAAAGGGATGCATGCTTTCGCGGCATTGATCAGAAAGGGTGTTATAGATTTGCAGTAGCGACGTGGAGGGGTTGCGGTGTGTTGTAACAGAAATTGCGCCGGTGTGAAGTGTAGTGAGACATTTAAATGTGTCGTTATGATTTCATGGATTTTTGACCAGAAAGGTTGGATTCTGGAACAAGTCCAAAAAAGATGAAAAAGAGTTCCTTGATGTTCGTGGCATCTCCAGCAAGTCGGGGATGAGTCAGGGTAAAATTTGTGTAATATCGTTGGGGTCCTGTACCACCTGGTCAGGAGTTTGTAGCAAGATTCCTGCATTGAGACGTTGAGGGAGCTTTTATGTGTGATAAAGCATATATTTTCCCAATCGCGTTTAGTGAGTTGAATGTTCAGGTCTGCTTCCCAAGCATGTATAGTTTTGGCCGTGATTATCTCAGAGTCTGCGAAAAGCATATTATAGGTTGTGGAGATCATATGTCGTTGGGGGGTGTTGCTCGTGCATAGAGTTTCAAATGGAGTTAGAGATCTGGTTAGGTCATTAGAGCGGTTCTGGGAGTTTAGGAAGTGTCGGATTTGGAAATAAATCCATTGGGGTATAAGGGGTTAATCAGATTTAGATGGAAGCTGGGATCTTTCTAGAAGGGAACCGTTTCTGTAGAAATGGTATGCTTGAATTGTGTCGTGTCTCCAGGTATTTGATAGGAAAGATGGAGACATTCCCGGAGGAAAGTCCGGATTAAGTTTCAGCGGTGTGAGGGGGCCCGGAGTGGAGGAAATCAGAGAGTTCGAGCATATGTCTCTGAAGGTGGATAGGGTGGCAGCTATCAAAGGGTGAGATTTAAGACAGGGAGGAATATTATGTGGTGCTTGCCAGGGTAATGATTGAATGGGGATGTCGGCAATCGAGTTTTCCAGAGAGATCCAATCTTTATTCTCCTTATGTAAGGACCAGTCCAGAATTCTTGTCAAGTGGCAAGCCCAATAATATTTTTTCAGATCTGGGAGACCGATACCACCCATAAGTTTCGGTTTAGACAATAGGTCAAATGAGAGTCTTGGTCTTGATTGGTGCCAAAGAAATTTAATGCATGTGGATTTGAAGGCTTGGAAAAAAGTGGAAGGTAATTTAATGGGGATTGTCTGTAGTAGGTATAGGAGGCGGGGAAGGACATTCATTTTAATGATAGCTGCTCTACCGAACCAAGAGAAGTGGGGTTTGGACCAGTTGCCGATGTCTTCTTTAATGGTTTTTAATACAGGGAGGAAGTTTTTGGCAAATAGGTCTTTTAAGTTGGTTGGTAGGTGTATGCCCAAGTATTTTATGGACTCTTGTTGCCATTGGAAGGGAAAGTTACGTTTACATTGTTTTATTACCTTCGAGGGTAAGGAAATGTTCAGTGCATGGGACTTTGAGAAATTTATCTTAAAATTCGATATGCTTTGAAATAGTTTAAATTCGTGTAATAATGTAGGGATGGATAGTAGTGGTTGGCCAAGAAAAAGCAGAATGTCATCCGCGAATGCAGCTATTTTGTATATTTTGGCGCCAATTGTAATCCCATGGATATTTGGGTTGGTGTCTAGGGAGCGCAAGAAGGGTTCTAGAGTGAGTATAAATAGAATAGGGGATAGGGGGCATCCCTGTCTGGTGCCGTTTCCGATGGAAAAGGCGTCTGACAGGTGTCCGTTGACCTTGACTTTCGCTGAAGGGGTGGAGTATAGAGACATGATAAAGCGTAATAATCTATCTGGAAAGCCTAAATGTTTTAGAACATCAGCCAAATAGGTCCAGTCAAGCCTGTCAAACGCCTTTTCAGCATCTAAAGACAACATAAAGCCTTCAAAGTTGGAGGTGGACATCCAATTGTGTACATTTATTGCTTTTATCGTATTATCGCGGGCCTCACGACCTGGGACGAAGCCCACCTGGTTTTTATTGATTAGGCTTGGGATGATAGGGAGAAGTCTGTTAGCTAGGATTTTAGCAAACAATTTGATATCAACATTCAGTAAAGAAATGGGTCTATAATTTGTCACTGAGGTGGGGTCTTTTCCTTCTTTGTGTATGACAGTAATATGGGCTTCTAACAGTCTGTTTGGAGGGAGAGGTGGGGATGACAATGAATTAAAGGTCTTTATCATGGGGCCGGCAAGAATGTCTAGATAGGTCCTATAATATGGGGCAGTAAAGCCGTCTGGACCAGGACTTTTGCCAACTTTAAGTTGTTTGACTGCTATATTGAGTTCATCCTGGGATATGGGTTTTTCTAGATCTTGGGCTGTTTCAGGAGTGATGGGAGCCGGGCAATGCTTATGGAGGAAATCGCGGATCAGGGTGGGTTTATCAGTCTCAGCAGGGGAAGGATTAAGATTGTATAGTTTAGAATAATAATGTTGAAATTGGGCAGTGATATCTGGGGAACTAGTGGATACATGACCTTGGCCGTTTTTAATATTGCGAACAGAAAGCGATGCTTTTTTGGCTTGGAGAGCTCTTGCTAGATACTGGCCGCTTTTGTTGCCGTGCTCATAGAATAGTTTCTGTTGCAAGATGAATTTGCGTCTGACTCTGAGATTCAGTTCTTCTAGGAGAAGTTGTCTATTTTTGATAAGGTCATTGTAGGTGTCTTCAGCTTGTGTACGCTTATGTGTGGCCTCCAGGATTTTAATTGTCTGAATGAGTGAATTTGTTTTGGTTTGTTGTGCTTTTTTCTTAGAGGCTTTAAGCGCTAGTAGTACTCCTCTTATAACGCATTTATGTGCTTCCCAGATAGTAATGGGAGAGGTATCTGCGTTGTCATTCAGGGTAAAGAAGTCAGAAATCGCCGAGCGGATGTGTTGGACGTCCGAATGAAGAGTCAGCAGCGAAGCATCTAGTCTCCAGAATTTGGAGTGGCAAGTATGGGATGGGAGAGAGAGTGTCAGCGATACAGGATGGTGATCAGATAAGATTAAGGGTTCGATTGTGGCTTTTTTGATGTAGGGGAGATCCTTTTGGGAAAGAAAAATATAGTCTAGTCTGGAATATCTGTTGTGGGGGGAAGAGAAAAAAGTATAATCTTTTGTGGATGGGTGGGTAGTGCGCCAGGAGTCGTGAAGTAAGAGATCGTGAAGCTGTTTTCTGATCTGTTTCAGGGCTCTGTAGGGCAGAGAGGATGAGCCTGTGGAAGTGTCTAGTAGTGGATATAGTGCAACATTGAAGTCGCCGCCTAGAATCGTGATGCCTTTTTGGAAGCCCGATAGGGTGTGTGCAATTTTCCTGAAAAAGGAGATCTGGGCCGTATTGGGGCTGTAGATGTTGGCCAGTGTAAAAGGTTTATTGTCTATTTGGCCTTTGAGAAAAATAAATCTACCTTCCGGGTCAATCACCGAGTCATGGAGCGACCAATCTAGCTTTTTGGAGATCAGTATGGCCACCCCTTTAGTTTTGCCTAGGGGGTTTGTAGATAGATAAACAGTGTTGTATAGGTGGTTTGAAAATTTAGGAGTATCTCGGGAGCGGAAGTGTGTCTCTTGGAGGAAGACAATGTCGGCTTTAAGTTTTCTCATAAGATCAAGGACTTGTGAACGCTTTTGCGGAATATTCAGGCCTTTGACATTCAGAGACACTATTTTAAGTGGGACGGAATTATGCGTGGTGGGAATGGAAGTCATGTTGAATGTCAGAAGTAGTTAGCGTTGGTTTAGAGGTAGAGATCGGTTGGGATTCTCTTGTACCCGATAGGGATTTGGTTTGAGTTTGAATGTAGACGGTAGAACAGGGACCGGTCAGACTCTGAGGGGTAGTGGGTGGGGGGGAAGGGTAAGTTGAGGTTAGATAAGATGAATAAGTGAACGGGACTAGGGAGGTGGAGTATGACCTACCCTAGTTAAGTGTTTACAGTTCGAAAGAGGTCGACAGGGAAGAGAAAAAATCAATTCCTGTCTCTTGGAGGTGTAAATGACGCTCGGGTTGGAAATGGATCCCAAGGGGTCCCATGCCAGCCCAGGGGATGTGTGGTAAGGTTTGGTGTACGGCTCGTCTGGTAAATTATTTTGTTTATGGGATATGACAGGTTGCAGGGGTGCGGACAAGGGGGGATGAGGGAAAGTATATGGAAGAAGGCCTATTTCACCAGAACTGGAAGATATATTAGCAAGAAAGAGGATCGGAGGAGTGTACCGGGACTTCTGATTGTAACCCAAGGACAGTCCAGAGAAGTTAGCTAGAGGGAAGAAGAAAAAAAAAAAAAAAGGGGGGGGGGGTATGAAGACTGTGGGAGTGCGTGTGAAGTAGAGAGGAATCCTTAGCGGAAAAGGTTAAATAGAGTGTATGATTACTTGTACAGGGGAAATGGACTAATTACACACATATATATATATCTGTTAGAACATATTTCGAGGCATGTTTACAGTAAAATATAAGGGAAGAGGGGTGGAATTAGGGGAGAGTGGTGCCTCAAGTCAGAGCCATAACATGCATGAAGAATCAGTGTTCCGGGACCTCCTTATAAATTAATTAAAGGATAACAAGGGTCTAACAGACTTCCTTTATTTTATTTTATATTTTTCCCTTCTTTCTCCCTTCTTCCCCCTCTCTTCCCCCTCCCTCCCATCTCTCTCTTCCCAGCTCTCTCTTCTTGGGGAGGTGAGGTTGAAGGATGCCTTAAAGTAGGTGGTTTATGTTGCGAGTAGGATAGAGAGGGAAAGGACGTTTTCAATCTTAAGTTTAGATTGTTTGGAATTTGGGGTAATTGTGTAACAGTGGAACTGTGGAGGGTCCGGAACACCGATTTCCACTATATTCAAGTCCAATATCAACAAGGTTAATGACAACGATTGAATATGTTGGTAACAAAATTAACAGTATGTATAAGACACTCAATGTTGTAATTTTCAAAACTAAGTATTCAAACAATGATCACAACGGCGATCTTTAGCATGGTTCATTGACATGAAGAGTAGGTTGATCAGGGCGCAGGAAGAGGTGGAGTTGCATCAGCCTTTTAATTTGGTAATGCAAATAGGAGGGGGGGGGGGGACTTTATGTCCGTATCTCAAGATGGAGAGAGTCTTTATCTTGAGGTGGGGAGAGGAATGTCTGTGGAGGGGGCATCACGGGATGAGTCAAACGTATGATGGAGTGGGTGGTCCGAAAGCTTTAGATGAGAGTGTGAAATTAAACAATACGTTACCAGTCCCTAAGTGGAAGGTAGAGGCAGGTCTTTAGAAGAGCAAGTGAACCTTCAAGTTCGGAACGTGGTGACGTCTGTGGGTGTGCGGTAGTTTTGCAGAGATGAGGCTTCTTACTTATGCGTAGATGAGGGTAATGTTCTTGTGGTTGAAGGAGTCTTTAAGTTGAGAATGTTGTACCTGTGGAAAAAGGGTTAATCTGAGAGAGGGAAAAAAAAAAAAAATGGGAAAGAAAGTCTCTGGGAAAGGATTCTCTGGAAGAGGTGTGAGTTTTAGATTGGATCTTCATGACGAGGTCTTCTATGGACTGGAGATGCTGTAGGACTTCCATTGTTGTTCCTGTGGGGTTGAGGTTGAGAGAAGAGTTCACGTCTCGGGGAGGCTGATCTTTGGCGTCTCTGGTGGATATCTTCTCTCTCCGGAATAGTGTCCATAGACGTTGCCCTCCTAACGGATGGTGGTTGCGGAGGTCTGTACCAGTCGGGAAGGTCGATGCGCGGGAGATCTAGGATAGCACAGAAGGACGACGAATCTTCCGGGAAGCGTAGGGTTGCGGTTCGACCATTAGAAGATGCCTGCAGGCAAAACGGGAATTTCCACCGGTATTGGATATTTTTGTTGCGGAGTGATTCCAGTAGAGGACGAAGGTCTCTTCTTCTTTGTAATGTGATTGGGGATAAATCTTGGTAGATTTTTATTTTGGAGCCCTGTAATAGGAGTGTATGGCGGTCTCTGGCCCGTCTAAGTATATCTTCCTTAAGTCTAAAATTCACCAGGCAGCACACTATGTCCCTGGGTGGATCAGTGTCTCTCGACCTAGGTCTCAGGGCCCTATGTAGGCGTTCAAATTCAATAGGGACTTCTGGTGGTCTGCCTAGGATGTCATTGAAAATCTGTGTCGTTGCATTTGTTATTTGGCTTGGTTCCACTGTTTCAGGAAGACCCCTTACCCGAAGGTTATGACGACGTCCCCTGTTGTCCAGATCCTCCATGTGTCGCTGTAATTCTCTCAGTTGGGAGGAGTGGGCATTGGATGTGGTGTTAAGCGCAGTGATCGCTTCAGACTGTAGATCATTCCTCTCCTCAATAGAGTCAATTCTGACTGTGATGTTCTGGATGTCTCTTTTTATGTCTGTCACAGCCAAGGCCAGAGAGGCTTTTATTTCATCTGCTATGGCTCTCAGGTGAGTGAAGTTGAGCGGCGTTGTAGGAGTTATTGCAAGGGGATTTTGGTCCATAATCATATGAGGTTCAGGGACCTCAAAATTGGAGCAGGCATTGGTAGTAGATTGGGTAGTGGGGAGAGAGTTAGTTAGATTTGCAGGGAGTGCAGCGGTAGTGGAACCTTTCGTGACATCTGAATAGGCCCGAGCAGAAGCTGTGGTCTCGCGTGATTGCTGTTGGCGGAACAGATCCGGGATGCTTTTACACGATTGCATCGCCGGGTCACGGGGGGACCGAGAGCGGGAAGGTGAGGAGTGGGTAGACGACTTCCCCTTGCCTGTCATTATTAGAGATGAGGATGAGCAGCGCTGATTGTAATGCTTAATCCCCTGGGCTGGCTGGGAGCTATGGAGTTAGACAACCATAACCATCGAGCGCCAATCCACGCCCCTCAGGGTTTACTTTGGGTAAGCAGTGTGAGGTGTTGGGAGCTTACCCAGCTTCTGGTGGATGGATGGAGTCTGCAAGAAAGATCACTGTTTCCAGGGCTGCTAGGCCGCCACTTTGGGTGTTCTTCTGTTGCCCAATAGAGTCCCTGGATGGCGGATGGTGGGTCCTGTGGGCTCTGGCAGGTGGCGGGTGCCTGTGGGAGGGAGGCAGGCAGTCTATTTGGGCCTGTGTAGCCGCCGCCGCGCCGGACGTCGGGCCGCGGCGACCGCTAGGAAAGACCGCGGCTTCAACAGGGGTGTAGGCCTCAGTCTCGGAACTCCGGATCCCGGCCGCCTAGATCGAAAATAATCAGATCGGCCTGCACAGGGGATCACGGAGGAACAGTGGGAGCCCAGTGGGTATGCTGCTTGAGGGTCTAGGCGGAGGATGCCAGTAGATTTTGAGAGCAGGTAGACGGAGCTCTCTGTGAGAACGTCCTGTCGGCTCGGCTTCCGGTCACGCCCCTATTTATATATGTATTGAGGGTGTTGGATTACACTTGAGTGTTAGCTGCTGGTCTAAGTCTATATTAATTCAGCGCTGAATCTTCTATTATTTTTGTTATAGTGATATTAAAGTGCCAATGTGACCATTTATATCCATAAAAAGTGAAGAGGGTTATAATCATGCTCCAAAGTGATTATTGTGCATCAAATTGTATCCGTATCTTTATACTGTTAATTACAAAAAGTGCTAGTGTCCCAATTATAATAAATTATAAAGTGCTTTTATCATATAAAGTGTACCAGTGCATACATCAATAAACCACTGTGTATGGTGTTAAAAGTGCTAGTATTCCTATTCTAATAAAACTCAATAGTTAGGTGATAATAAAATGTCTTCAACATAATCTTTACAAAAAAAAAAATTGTAATATTAGTGTCCAATCCAATTTCTGTGCAAAACAAGCAAATATAATAATAGTGATCTTCCTCCACCTTTTTAGCTCTTTGTGTCCCAGATCCTTTCAGTGCGCTCACTTCTAGGTGTACTAAATGCTCACCTCAGTGAGGTCAGTAATACGCCCGTATCACTTGACCCTCAATGGTTCTGGTTCCTTTGTTCCAACGCTGTCCACTTCCTCCTGGGATGATCCCTGTATCTTCTGATTTAAACTGGTCCTCTCTCCTGGGGGTTTGTATACACCAATTTCCTATGGGGGCTTTCCTAGGGTCCTTCCTCGCTTCCTTATGGACTTCCACTGTGCCTTCAGGCTCATGTAAATAATGGGGCCATCATAGTGCAGTATGTCAAACTTTTATTTCAATAAAAATTAGCCAACTCACATTTAAAATCACTGCTGCCTGTTTTGCGTACTCGGGGACCTCCGTCCCGCTCCGTCATGTCACTTCAGGGTATTTCCTCCTACGCGTTGCATCACGATACCACGTGACTTCCTCAGGGACTAATTATGTAACTATATAAGTGGCTTCTGGATTTTGATCAGTTACCTTTACAGATCCCCCACATTTACTGGACCAGTGATGTGGTGATGAGGCCCTTGCCTCATCAACATACTGACAGGGTGCTCTACAAATGGGAAGGCTTTACTGTTCCCGCTGGTAAGGTGCCATATAAATGTTCATGGCATGGGGCTTAGTATAGTTCAAGAGGGGGCCTCACACTCACGTTCAACCTCTCCTGTCAAGCAAGGCTGTATGCCTGAATGTGAATTTGGTATGCATTTGTAGGAGGACTCCATTCCCCATTTTGACACTTCTTGTGTGGGATCCCCCTCAAAATCAATACTAGACCCTCATCAAGGATAAGTGCCTGGTATAGATTTTAAGACTTTGTGCAGGGCCACGCAAAATCAATACCAGACCTTTAATAAAGATAAGGATACTTGACCCTTATCCCTGATATGCCACCCTCCTTAACATTGGAAGGGTATCTTGCTGGGAAGGGGGGCAGCAAAGCTTTCTTCCCTGGTGAGGCACACTGTATGTTGCTGATAGGGACAAGGGCTTCACCCCCACACTCCTGGATTGGTGGGTAGGGGGTCTGTGAAGGAGACATATCAGAATCTGGAAGCTTCTTCAAAATAAGGGGGCCCCAGGTATCCAGCCCTTCCCCTTATGGGAATGAATACATAGTAGCCATTGTTACTGATTCACTAAAAAAAAAAAAAACACCCATACTGTAGAAAAAGTTTTTTTGATGTTAAGCACTATGAGCCGTGCCCCGAGTATGCACCCATACAAACACAGCTACCTGCACCATGATGATCCTCTTCCATGCTACTTCTGTCAAAGCCCCATTATTGGGCATACTCTAATACCTGACCACAATTTACATACAATGAATTGTGGTTGATTTGTCTTTGGCACTGAGATGGAAGGTTCACTGTTTTAGTAAACCGAAAACTAGCAAAACTCTCCTTTGTATCCCAACCCAGCAACAAACCTGAACCTAAACCCTACTCACCACCAGTTTATAGGAATTACGGTTTTTCTAATATTACCCTCCTAATGGTCCCGGCTGTACTGCGTAGCACCAATAGGTGGAGCCAGGTAATACAGGCTCTGCTTAGTAACAATAATCATGAGTGGAATTGGTTGGTACAATGTTTTTTTACAATATAGCAGCTGATCTCATAGTAAACCGGAAGTATCGTTGTGACGTCGCTTCAAGGTTACTTTATCGGAGACCCGATCTAAGCCAAATCTAGCTTCATTCGGGACTCTGACCAGCCGGCAGACATCTTGAGTCTCCTGGTGGGACGGGAGACCCAGGTAGAGCGGCGGAAGGTGGGGGGGATGTCACTTCCCACTCCCTGGGATAACGGCCGAGTGGCTGCTGAGACACATTGGTTGTTATCAGCAGAAAGCCGACCGCCGGCTCTAAAAAAACGGTACTGGGGTTATGCCTCCAGCTGCAGGCTTTACCCCGGTACAACCACTTCCCCAAGCCGAAGTACAGGTACATTGGTTTGTGGGAAGTGGTTCATTTAAATCGATATTTGGTGTGACTACATTTGGTGTGACTACCCTTTGGCTTTAGCCTAGCATCAATTCTTACACTTGCTAACTTTGTACACTTGAGCATTAGAGTCAGGAGCATGATTAACCAATTATACCAAAAAAATACTAATGATCATCAATTTTTTATGTAGGTTTGAAATATAATCATTAACTGAAACAGAAACTAAAACTGAAAATAGCTGTGTAGGAGGCTTAACACTGGGTGAGGGACACCAAACTAAGGTGAGGTTGTGGAAAACAGTTTCATGTCACAGTTTACACACCGTGGCAAAACTTAGCACAATAACATAACACAAGGTACAGTAGTTATATTGCATCATCAAGGTCCCTCCCAGGCAAAGATTTCAAAGCAGATTGGCGTATCAGGATGTACTGTTCAAGTTCTTTTGAAGAAGCACAAAGAAATGGAGAATGTTGGGGACTGTAGACACAGTGGCTAGCCAAGGAAACTTAATGTAGCAGATGAAAGACACATCATGCTTTCTTCCCTCATCAGAAGATGTCCAGCAGTGCCATCAGCACAGAACTGTCAGAAACCAGTGGGACCCAGGTACACTCATCTTTCCAGAGAAGTCTAGCCAGAAGTGGTCTTCATGGAAGAATTATGGCCAGAACAGCATAACTCAGAGACGCAATTATTCACCAAAACATAGGAACTGGGGTGAAGAAAATGGCAGCATATTCTTTGGACTGTACAAACCAGAAATATCTGGTTGTAACAGGAGGCAGTTTGTTCCCTGAAGGGCTGTAATAAGGTTTGGGAGTGTGCCTATGGGAATGTTTGACAATTTTTCCAGAAGCTTATTGTGAGGTCAGACACTGATGTGGACGAGAAGGCCTGACTTGCAGTCTCCATTCTAATTCATCCCAAAGGTATTCTATCAGTTTGAGGTCAGGACTCTGTGCAGGCCAGTCACGTTCCTCCACCCCAGACTTGCTCATACATGTCTTTATGGACCTTGTTTGTGCATTGGTCCAAAATGTCTTGGTATTCCCTTCACTAGGACAAAGGGCCACGCCCTTCCCCTGAAAAACAACCCTACAACATAATCCCCCCTCCACCAAATGATTTGGACCAGTGCACAAAGCAAGGTCCATAAAGACATGGATGAGAAAGTTTGGGGTGGTGGAACTTGACTAGCCTGCACACTGTCCTGACCTCAACCCGATAGAACACCTTTGGGATGAATTAGAGCGGAGGCTGCGAGCCAGAGCTTCTTGTCAAACATCAGTGTCTGACCTCACAAATCAGCTTCTGGAAGAATAGTAAAACATACATTCCTACAGACACACTCCTAAACCTTATGGGCAGCCTTCCCAGAAAAGTTGAAGCTTTTATAACTGCAAAGGGTGGGCCAACTCAATATTGTACCCTACGGACTAAGACTGGGATGCCACTAAAGTTCATGTGCGTGTAAAGTCAGGCGTCCCAATACTTTTGACAATATAGTGTGTGTGTGTGTGTATATATATATATATATATATATATATATAAGAAAAAAAAACTTGGAAAAAAATAGTCAGTGCAGAAAAAATGTACAATATAACATTTTATAATTGTAGGATAAAAAATATGTGCATAACCCAGCTAAGAAGGGTGAATGATACATGTCCAGGTGGTGAGATGATAGGAGCTAGTTCCAGGGCCAGCAGCACTGCTGCAGGGGAGCTGTGATCTTCCTCCTTAACCTCCTAATGAGACAAAATTTCCTGCCCTGCGGCTGTCCCATTGACCTTGGCACTGGCTCTTATGATCTCACCACTCGCCCATGTATCATGCACCCTTCTCAGCTGGATTATATGAATTCACATTTGACATTACATATATTTTTCAATACAGGTAATAAAACTAGCGTTGCACCGATACCGATATTGGTATCTGTGCCGATACTAAGCATTTGCATGAGTACTTGTACCAGTACTCGTACAAATATCCTGATACTAAGACCGATACTTCAGACTCGGTTCACATGTGCGGCCGGTTTGCAGTGCGATTTCAAAGCCTGGTCTTGTGTGATTTTGTTCAGTGGTTCAGGTGCAATTCTAATGCGAATTGTAGTGTATGTGTTTAGAAATCGCACCTGAACCTGACTGAAATTGCACAAAACGAATTTTCAAATCACAGTGCCGCCGGCCGCACATATGTGAACAGGCTGTAAATACTCACTAAAACGCACAAAAAAACTGATGTGAAACTGATTTGAAACTGATGTCTCTGCAAGTGAAATCTGTGTGGTTTAACCATCAGTTCATGCACGTATGGTGTGAGCCCTAAAAAAACACATGAATGTCACATGACACTAAAAATTGGTAATTGGTATCGGCGAGTACCTGAGAAACAACATCAGTACTCAAACTCTGTCTTAAAAAACTGGTAATGGTGCATCTCACTTAAGCCCCGGAAGATTTTACCCCCTTCCTGACCAGGGCCTATTTTGTGATTCGGCACTGCGTGACTTTAACGGACAATTGCGCGGTCGTGCGGCGATGTACCTAAACAAATTTGGCGTCCTTTTTTTCCCACAAACAGAGCTTTCTTTTGGTGGTATTTGATCACCTGTGCGATTTTTTGATCATGCGCTATAAACAAAAAAATAGCATCAATTTTGCAAAAATAACAATATTTTTTCACATTTTTTTTATATGAAATTCCCCCCAAAAAAATGTAAAAATCAAAATTTTTTAACATTTTAGGCCAATTTTTTTTTTACCATATGTTTGGTAAAAAAAATCGCAAAAAGCGTATTTTGATTGGTTTGCGCAAAAGTTATTGCGTTTACTAATAAAGGGAAAGATTTTTGTCATTTTTGTTGTTTTTTTTTTTAACGCGTAATGGCGGCGATCTGCGATTTTTTTTTTGCGGGACTGCGACATTGGGGCGGACAGATCGGACCCTTGACTGACATTTTTGACACTTTTGGGGTTATCAGTAACATTACTACAGTAATCAGTGCTATACATATGCACTGTTACTGTAAAAATGACACTGGCAGTGAAGGGGTTAACTTTTTTTTGAGAGGGAGGGGTTAAGTGTGTCCCTAGGGGCGTGTTTCTAACTGTGATTGGCTGTGGCTTGATGTGTAAGAACAGTGATCAACGGTCCTACATAGTAGAACCGTTTGATCACCATTCTTACACAGGGGAGACTGACAGGCGGCTTTGTTTACACTAGCCGCCTGCCTTTCTCCCGCTGTCATGGACGATCGCGAGTGCCCGGCGGACATCGGGTCCGCCGGGCACACGCGTGGGGGGGTCCGTGACTGAGCGGGAGCGCGCATCCGGCTCGCTCCCAAAACCATTACAGGCTAGCGACGTAGACCCGACGTCGCTTTGCCTGTGAGGGGCTGACTGCCGACGTAAATAGTCGTGCGGCAGTCGGCAAGTGGTTAAAAAGTATGTTCTATTGCACAACATGGTATTCACTCTTTTTCTTGTTTTGTTTCTGTCCTTTGAATTAAAAATGGACATTATTTTTTTTATCCTGCCCAAACCTTGCCATTGATATGTGACTGTGGATAATTTCCTTTAAGTGGAGAACAAATAGAATTGGCTGATATTTTCCCCAGCTGAGGTTCTAGCATCTAGCGGTCATCTGAAACATTAATTCCCATTTTCTCTAGATTTTAAACATTGCATCTGCACTGCAGCTTATTTGTGTCTCAGTGATATGACACTGTGTATCCATTATATTTTGGATGTGGAGCTTCTACATTTTCATTTTACTTCTCTCATATCTGTTTTTCACTGTATGACACGATATTATGGAGAGTAACTTGTGCAAGCTCCTTTTTAGGCCATATTTCAGGCTAGTTATTGATCGATAAGACTTGAATTATATTATGCAATGTGACTAAGCTTCATTTCCTTTCTCATCAACCACTGGGAATGCTTTTCTAAGTGATAATGAGCAGCAGTTCCCTTTAGGGATAGAAAAATGAAACTTGCAGTACCTCCAGGGGCTTGTTATCATGCTGCACAACTCAGCCTAAGTATAAAAGTAACCAAACAGAATAGGGGTGCCTAAGGCTGTTAGTGATTCTAGATCTCCAAGACCAGGTATTTCTTACTGCAGAGAGAAGTTTTAACATTGTTATTTAAAAACTGTGTATGTTAGGAGTAAGGGGACTTTGCTTATAAATTGGACATTCTGGGCTTGAGGTCTACATGCAAATTAAACTCTATGTTTAGTGAAACATATTAATATAGTAATGCACATTATCTGGAAAAAAAAAAAATCAATTTGTGTGTGTTCTCTCATGAAATGTACAACCTATAGACCAAAATCAAATAAACTATGTAACCCTGAATGACATCCATAACTCACCCTTGGCAAATTACTATACATTTTATGTTTAGAGCATTTTAAATCACTATCACTTTTCAACCCAAATGATTAACCTGCTGTGGTTTTACAACATGCACACTTTTAAAGGTGACTGTGAAGCCTGATATACCTTGTTGGCTTACACATAGGCTTATTTAACGGCACTGAGCAAATTAGAATTGTGAAATATAATAGCTAATAGTAATCAATCATATTTCAGTTTACTGTGGTCAGGTAAGAGGATGATAGTCTCTGGCTATTGGGAGCTGCTTGTCAGGAAACAAATAAGAGCTGCTACTGCTGACTTCTTTTTTTTTTATATTTTTATTGAATTTTTTTTTTGAAAGAATAGAAATACAAAAAGCCTGTGAAGACAGCGGGAATAGGCAACAACGCCTTCACGGGTTAAGGCGTAGATTCAGTCAACATTATTTGAACCAGAGAGATTTACACGATCAGTGGGTAATATGCATTAAGAAAGGTCAGACTCTACCATGAAAACCTCGGGAGTGGAAGCAGTGCGTTTGTGTCCTGATGAGGATTGAAGCAAATCTTGAGCAAATCTCAGCAGTTCAAGATAGCAAAAAATGTGGAATCCAGGAAGAGAGTATTGTGAAGACAAGTCAGCAAATGATTTATGGGAGCTGTGGGCACCAATAAAAATAGCTGTAACTTTATTAAGACCACACACAGTCCACTAGGCAAAAGCTCTGTGTTCACTAGATGGGGGGGGGGGGGGATGTCATGAATTGGTAGGTAACTGGAAATGGCAGAGGGTAAGCCCAGGAGTCTCCACATCTCCCTCCAAGCAATTATGGTGTCTCTGATCAGCAAATTAGATCTCAGAGGGGTAGGCAGAGATCATAGTTTAGAATGGAGAGCTTCCTGGAGGTTGAACAGAGCCACCACGGCACTCTCTAGCACATTACTTCCCAAACTGTGGGTCGCGACCCACTGGTGGGTTGCGAGCCGCATCTGAGTGAGTCGCCGACAACGGAGCAGTCAGATAAGCAGTGAGGGAAAAAAAATATCATTTAATACGCCCACCAGGGGCGCCGGACATATTGCTGGGGGGGGGGTGGGGTTCCCATCTGACGTCATTGGGGGCAGTGATTGACGCACGCACCGTCCGACTCAGTCACCTTCCCGCCCGTTCCCGCCCGTTCTGCCGCAGTCAGCGAAGAGAGGAGCAGCGCGCCGGAGTGTGGAGTGACAGGAGTCAAGCCAGTGAGCCAGCCCACTGCCCAGGACAGCAGGTAAGTGATTGAAGCCGCTGCAGTGGATAAGTAGCAGTGCTGTGCCATGCCTGTACATACTGTGACATGCCTATACCTACTGTGCCATGCCTGTACATACTGTGCCATGCCTGTACATACTGTGCCATGCCTGTACCTACTGTGCCATGCCTATACCATCACCTGTGCCATGCCTATACCTACTGTGCCATGCCTATACCATCACCTGTGCCATGCGTATACCATCTCCTGTACCATGACCTGTGACATGCCTGTACCATCATCTGTGCCATGCCCTTACCATGACCTGTGCCATGCCTATACCATCATCTGTGCCATGTCTGTGCCATGCCTTTACCATGACCTGTGCCATGCCATTGAAAGGGGGCATGCTGGCATCTCTGCATTGAAAGGGGGCATGCTGGCATCTCTGCATTGAAAGGGGGCATGCTGGCATCTCTGCATTGAAAGGGGGAATGCTGGCATCTCTGCATTGAAAGGGGGCATGCTGGCATCTCTGCATTGAAAGGGGGCATGCTGGCATCTCTGCATTGAAAGGGGGCATGCTGGTCTCTCTGCATTGAAAGGGATCATGCTATACCTTAATTCTGTAGCGCTTTACAATTCAATTACAAGCAAGTGGGTCCCGAAAAAAATCTGTATTCATAAGTGGGTCTTGGCCCAAAAAAGTTTGGGAAGCCCTACTCTAGCACATAACTGGTATAGCAAGACTTTTCTGATAACCAGTCTAAACCCTGTCATCGTAACAAGGAAAGGTTATAAAACCATAAAGTGGACAAACCCGCTTGACAAACCCGCTTTACCTTCACTTTTGGGGAGACAATTTTTGAAGTGCAATGCAGGGTTTCCTTTTGCGCCAAGACTTGTTTTAAAAAGTGTTTGTCTCTAAAAGTGTATGCTCCAAGGCTGTCATCTTTTGCATTTTATTTGCTCTGGAGTTAAAATAAAGACAACTGTTTTACTTACTGTAAAATTCAAGCAAGACTGTTACCAGATAGAGTCCTGTGGAGGTATTATAAAATCAAAAGTGGAGTCTATCAAAAGCGAGTTTTCTGGGTGTTTCCAGCTAAAGTTCTGGTGAGTTCATTTAGAGAGAAAGCCTGCACAGATGGTGGGATCTGCACATGTGGACACCAAGAGCACTTTATGATTTATTGGCACTTTTTGCACATTTGCACAAAAAATTAGCTTGAAGCATTATATGGACTGTTTATGGGACTAGATTGATTTCTTTACAAATTATTTATTTTTTTAATATATATTTTTGCATTATATATTTCGATGGTGGGTCTGTTTTAGGTTTTGTTGCACACATTGGTACAAGGTTATAGTAAGACTAATATCCTTGTTTTATACATTTTTTCAAATTATTGATTATTTTTGTATAAGTCATTTCATAGATGTTTGCACTATAGTCACTTTATACTTATTTTGTCACATAACTGCCATTTAGTGGTCAGTTTATTTAACTAAGCACATTTTTTTAAATTTTAGTTGCATTTTTGCTACATTTGCACAATAGACTTTAAATAATACAATCACTCTTTTTTACATATTATTTTTATAATATATGCCATTGAAAGTTTATTACCATATGAATTCAGATTTACAGTACTCATTTGCACTATAAATACACGTTTTTTACACCTTATCACATGATTTCCAGCGTGCAGGACTGTTTTTACATTTTTTGTCAATTTTTATACATTTTACCAAACTAGGTTAACTAGCAGGGAGTTGTGGTCTCTAGGTTCTATTATTTATCTCCACAGCTAATATAGACGCACTGGCACTTCAAATTATTACAGTCTGATCAAATGAGTCCATCCAAAGAATTATTTTAGCCAGAGTTGGGTCTAAAAAGAATTTGCGCTGGTTTTAAATTTTGTTTGGTCTTTATGTAGTCTAGCTAAAGGTAACCAGGAGCATTTTTTATTGACCCCACTTATATGTAAATTGATCTTATATTTGAATGGTCCTTAATTTTCTCCAAAGCTAACATCCAAGGCACTTAATTACACATTTTCCTATTCAATGATTGTGTTTAACTATATTCCAGCCCACACACAATAAAAAGCTGAAATCAAAGCGGCAACAACAGTCCTTTTTAGAATTACTTTCTTTACTTTTTTATATGGGGTCAGCAGCAGCCTCAAATTGTTGGTGACTCCGCAAAAGCTGCCCTTTGTTTTTAGGAGAGCAGCACATAATATCTGTGTGCACCTCACACCACCAGGAGTAGTATAGAGGAGACTGGATACTGTGTATGGTGGATTTGTTTACAGCTGTGAGGTTGCATGTCAGTATTCTGCCTGAAAACCCGTTGGCAGGGGAAGTTACCCTCTGCAAAAGTCGGGGACTGTTTACCTGTGATGGCAGTTATGAATTCTTAAAGTCGCTCGCTAAACATTATCTGCTGTGAAGTTATCCCTCTATAGGACTGCCTCTTATGAAAATATGCATCTTTATATTGATCTAAGCTGATAACCATTTTCCACAAAATGAACCCCTTGATTAAAAGTGTCATAAATGAAAACGCGTTATATTCTATATATTAAGGTGAGCGGCCATTGCACTTGATGGCACCTTCATCACTGGACATTACTACTCACGATTCTGATGTTTTTTAAAATAATTATTTTTATTCCTATTTTTTGCACAATTATTTTTTCCTATTTTTTGCACAAGTTTGATTCACATTATAGATGGATTTTTGAATTATGATATTTATTCTATATATTTATTATTTTAGTATTTGCTTTTCACTTCTGTGTATGGTTTATCACATGTGGGATTAATTCATCACCTTTGTTATTTTTAAAATGATTTGCCCTTTTTTCTATATATCATCTTGTCTTCACATTGATTTGTTTTTTTTTTATACATTAGTTGCATTTTTTGTTGTTTTCTGACTTTTATGCTATAGCGCCGATCTATTATTTTTATTTTTCACTGGCATTGTATGTGGTGACTTCAGGGGTTGGTTGCTAATGCTTGGTTTACCTTAATACATTTTAGGACATTGTGTTTTTTATTTAGATCTTTTTGGTAGCGCATTGGTTCTTTATACTAAAATTAGGGAATAACCCCCACATTAACATTATGTCTGGGAGGCCTAAATGGAGAGGCAGAGGCTGTTCTCATGCAGGAGGTAACTAGTACCAATGACCCACAGGCCAAAGCAGTAGTCAGGGTGCAGAATCAGGACATTTTCTATAAATTGAAGGACAGAGAGGCGCCTCTAAGTGCAGGTATCCAATTTAATGAAATAAAACGACAATAGGAACTTACAGCAAGGTAAGTGTGGACAAGCACATCTAAGGCGGTGGTGAGGAGTCAAATCCCAGAAAGTCCTTAGTCCTGCAGAGCGGTGTCTGGGGTGTCTTTAGCTTATAGTGGTCTCCGTGGGAAGCCGGCTATCACAGTGGTGGAAATCCGACCAGAACGAGGCTTGGGACGCTGCAGGCACGGGATCCTGATGTCACCAATATGCTCCTATTGTCGTTTTATTTCATTAAATTGGATACCTGCACTTAGAGGCGCCTCTCTCTCCCTAAATTTTTACCACAGCTCCAGATACCTGGTTTCAGTCTTTCCCTTGGATGGCAGCCCTAAGCACATAGACGTCCTAGCCAATACCCAACATGTTGGATTTTTTATAACCCCCCCCTTTCCTTGGAACCCCCCCTCCCCCCCCCGTACTGTCGGCTTTGGCGCCTATGTCCTTGTTACACCTAGGACATTTGCTATACATGTGGAGATGCTGGTAGAGTGGCTAACCAAGCCTTCATCATCCTTCTTCTTTGTCTCTCAGGCCCAGAGTAGTGTGAAGCCATTTTCATCTACTAAAGCATCCTGTTATTTCTCCTCATCCACAGTTACTCCTGCTATTGCCCCATAAACTGCCCCAAAGGAGTCTCCTGAATATTTTGAGCACAGCATCACTTGCTTCAAGCAGAGGAATAGCAATTAATTGCATCTGAAATCGAGAGAAGATCAATGGGAGGATAGTGGGAGAACAACTGACAGGGAGAGCCAATTGGCACTTATGTTCCTGTAGCTGAAGATTACTGCCAAGTTGTCTCGAGCAATGAGGAAGGATGATGATGATGGAAACAGGGAAACAAAATCCACCACATCCCTGCTGACAGAAGAGAGTTCTGCCTTGTTTACATAGGCAGAGCTCTGTTCCAAGTCTCTCCAGCAGGTGCCGATGGACATCCATTGGCTGGCAACTCTTGATTAGGGAAGATCGAACAGTTCGGGTCGACCATCGGTTCGGCCCGAACATTGGGTGTTCGAGGTTCGGCCGAACTTAGAACTTTTTGCCCAAAAAGTTCGGAATTGGGCAACCAGAACCGACCAAAATGCAATGCTTCAGGAAATGGGCTTTAAAAGCCCGTGATTGGAACAGAACCATTAGCAAAAGCCAATTGAGGGGGCAGGAGAATGCTAGGAATGTGATTGGAGTGACTAGGGGGTCCCTAGACCAATCATTAGTGAATACGCCCCCCAGTATATAAGATCGCCCCCGCCATATTCCTAGCATTGTTATACTGGACATGGAAGAGAGTGGAAGCAGTTCTGTTAATTTTACTTTAAAAGTGTCATTTAGCTATTTATTAGTGTGAGGAAAGGGATATCTAGTGTAGTTAGAGTGCTCCTTTACACTTAAGTTAGCTTCAAAAATTTAGTTTCTGTAGGGAAAGTGTTAAGTGTAAAGGGACCGTAGTGTAGTGTAGGGTTAACTGGCAGTGACTTCTATGGCAGGGTGACAAAACCCTTCCATAGCAGGGTGACCGCTATAGAGAAATGATCATTTCTCTGAATTGCTTCGGAACTGGAATATGGCTTCTCACCAGCCAAGCATTTTTTATGCTGCAGGGGCTGCCACTGCCAGTGCTTTTTTGAGGACATGTTTGATGTCAGACATGACATCTGAACATGTGTATAGGGGGTATATATACACATATATGTCTGTATATATACCCCTAGACATATATAGGTGTGATAGTAGCAGAAATAAATGCTTGCGCTAATGAAATAATTTACAGTTATATATTTCTGCTACTATCACACCTATATATGGCTAGGTGTCTATATACATATAATTATGTGTGTATATATACCACTATACACAAGTTCAGATGTTTTGCCTGCCTCAAAAGAACCCAAAAAAATGCCAAAAAAACGCTAGCGTAAAAAAAAAAAATGCCTAGGTGTGTTTTTGCTGGCATTTTATGGGGGGTTTTGGAGGCAGGCAAAACATCTGAACTTGTGCACAGTACCACTATACACAAGTTCAGATGTTTTTCCTGACTGCAAAGAACCCAAAAAAATGCCTTCTATTAAACTGGCAAGGTGTTACAGCAGCGAAGCCATACTCCTGTGCTGAAAGTTTTCTAATACAAACTATCTTTTTTTTATGGTTCTGGACACGCTACAGAGCTGAAACTTCACATGTACACTTTTTAGACCCCCCCCCCCCCCCCAGATACGAAATCCAAAGTAAAAATCAAAAAATCTCTTTTTTTTTTTTAATTTTTCAACAATTGGCTTTTTTATCAAAAATTACAATTTTTAAGAACTTTTTTTGTGTGATTTTGTGTCTGGGGGGTCTAAAAGGTGTACCTGTGAAGTTTCAGCTCTGTAGCATGTCCAGAACCAGAAAAAAAGATCATATAGTTGTAAAAGGAGGGTCCCACATCCCTGTTCTACTGAAAAATTATCTTTTTTTTTTCATGGTTCTGGACATGCTACAGAGCTGAAACTTCACATGTACACTTTTTAGACCCCCCAGATACTAAATCCAAAGTCAAAATCAAAAAATCTCTCTTTTTTTTTCAATAATTGTCTTTTTTATCAAAAATGACAATTTTTAAGAACTTTTTTTTGTGTGATTAATAGTTAATGGGGCATAACCCAGAACCCTAGGCACTTTTTAGGGGCATTTATTGGGTTTTAGGGCTTAAAAATGGTGTTTTTTGATTACCGAAGTTCGGGTCCCATTGATTTCAATGGGGTTCTGAAATCCGAACCGAACTTTTGGGAAATTCGGGTGTTCTGGTCGAACCAAACTTTTCAAATGTTCGATCATCCCTACTCTTGATCAGCATTGGCTGTGTCTAATTACAGCACAGCGCGGGCAACGGCAGCATGCGTGTGTGCGCCCCCTTCCCTTAAGTGCGTAGCGGAGTCACTCTGCCGCTGTACTCCTACGTGACATAATTGGCAGGTGGTTAATAAGGATGAGATTTTTTGAAGTACATCAGTATAATTGTCATTTTTATATTCTGTCTCTGCAAAAATACAATCTAATTTATTATAGTTGGGGGGAGTACCGCGCTTTAAAGGTGCAAAAGCGCGGTACTCCCCCCAACTATAAGTATCTGTATTGTGTAGGTTACCAATAATAGTACCTGCAGCATTAAAGGAGACAATCAGGTATATAATAGAGACAGCGCAAGAATTTCACCAACCCCCCTAATCTAATTTATTAGTTACATCTGCCTGCTCTCACCCTCAGAAGGGGGAGATGCAATTCTGTAAAACTAATTTGTCAAAAATTTTAAATAAAATCTAGTTGCATAATTCTTTCAAAACCTCCACTAATTCGAAATAAAAATATGCCCCTCTGAGTCGTCTATGTAAATTGCAGGAATTTTAACAAACTTTGTTGCAGATTCCTACCTTTTGTTTTTCTGAAGAAATAGCTTGTTTGTCTGTGCTCATGTGCAAAGTAAATATAAAATTGAGTGACTTTCTCATTGTCGATCAGCTGTTCCACTTGTAAGGTCCTAATGAGGAAAGCGGCAGGGTCTGAGTGCCTTTAGGTGTGATTAACCCCCTTGGGAATCTCTCTATCTCTGACTCACATACAACAGCCTGCACAAGCAGTACTGATAAAAACATTTCTAGCATAATGTTAAGTAATACAATCTCTGAGCAAAAATAAATACACATACAAAATACACATACACAGCAATAGTTAATAAACTAAGATTGTTGTTCAGATAAAGGAATGATACTATTTTATATATATATATATATACACACACACAGTATCTCACAAAAGTGAGTACACCCCTCACGTTTTTAAAAATATTTTCTTATATCTTTTCATGTGAAAACACTGAAGAAATTACACTTTGCTACAATGTAAAGTAGTAAGTGTACAGCTTGTATAACAGTGTACATTCGTTATCCCCTCAAAATAACTATACACAGCCATTAATGTCTAAACCACTGGCAACAAAAGTGAGTACACCCCTAAATGAAAATGTCCGCATTGGGCCCAAAGTGTCAATATTTTGTGTGGCCACCATTATTTTCCAGCACTGCCTTAACCCATCTTGGGCATGGAGTTTACCAGAGCTTCACAGGTTGCCACTAAAGTCCTCTTCCACTCCTCCATGACGACATCACGGAGCTGTTGGATGCTAGAGACCTTGTGCTCCTCCACCTTCTGTTTAAGAAGACTCCACAGATACTCAATAGGGTTTAGGTTTAGAGACATGTTTGGCCGGTCCATCACCTTTACACTCAGCTTCTTTAGCAAGGCTGTGGTATTCTTGGAGCTGTATTTGGGGTCATTATCATGTTGGAATACCCAGTCTCTGAAGGGAAGGGATCATACTCTGCTTCAGTATGTCACAGTATATGTTGGCATTCATGATTCCCTCAATGAACTGTAGCTCCCCAGTGCCAGCAGCACTCATGCAGCCCCAGACTATGACACTCTCACCACCATGCTTGACTGTAGGCAAGACACACTTGTCTTTGTACTCCTCACCTGGTTGCCGCCACACACCCTTGACACCATCTGAACCAAATAAATTTATCTTGGTCTCATCAGACCACAGTACATGGTTCCAGTAATCCATGTACTTAGTCTGCTTGTCTTCAGCAAAATGTTTGTGGGCTTCCTTGTGCATCATCTTTAGAAGAGGCTTCCTTCTGGGACAACAGCCATGCAGACCAATTTGATGTAGTGTGTGGCCTATGGTCTGAGCACTGACAGGCTGACTCCCACCCCTTCAATCTCTGCAGCAATGCTGGCAGCACTCATACGTCTATTTCCCAAAGACAACCTCTGGATATGATGCTGAGCATGTGCACTAAACTGCTTTGGTCGACCATGGCGAGGCCTGTTCTAAGTGGAACCTGTTCTTTTTAACCCCTGCATGGTTTTGGCCACCATGCTGCAGCTCAGTTTTAGGGTCTTGGCAATCTTCTTATAGCCTAGTCCATCTTTATGTAGAGCAACAATTCTTTTCTTTCAGACCCTCAGAGAGTTATTTGCCATGAGGTGCCATGTTGAACTTCCGGTGCCCAGTATGAGAAAGTAAGAGTGATAACACCAAATTTAACACACCTGCTCCCCATTTACACCTGATACCTTGTAACACATGTCACATCACACCGGGGAGGGAAAATGACTAATTGTCCCAATTTGGACATTTTCACTTAGGGGTGTACTCACTTTTGTTGCCAACGCTTTAGACATTAATGGCTGTGTGTTGAGTTATTTTGAGGGGACAGCAAATATACCCTGTTATACAAGCTGTACACTGTAGCAAATTGTAATTTCCTCCGTGTTTTGTCACATGAAAAGATATAATAAAATATTCTAAAAAATGTGAGGGGTGCACACTCACTTTTGTGAGATACTGTATAAATATATATATATATATATATATATATATATATATATATATAGTATTCCTGTTTGAATTGATACAAAATGAAATAGTATACAATTGTACTCAGCATTAAATGTAAAATAAAAAGATATAAACTAGGGTCGTTTAAGAACTTTTTTTTTACAAGTAAATGTATTACTCCAAATTCAACACATTTTTTAAAAGTTTATCCACTGGCATATTGTGGCATGCCTTGCATCTTGTACCAAATTCCTAAAAATCAAAGTTTAGTATCCATTACCATATTTCAAACTTGGACACATTTCCACAGTGAGGAAAAAAAATGTGGTTAGTGCTCAATCTATCAATTAATTTAAAACGTTTTTATTTAATAACTAGCTATACTTGTATTCAGCCACTGCTGGCTCATTATCCTTCATATCAGTGTAGCAACTTTCAGGCGTTTTTTATTTGAGAGTTTTTGAGCATTTTTAGAAGTGTAGTACAAGCTTTTTACAGCTTCAGGCTTTTTCTTTAGCCAATAGAAAGCACTGGGGAGGAGAGGGGGAGGGAATTAGGGGGGGGGAGCTGCTGTTTGAGCAAAAAATGTGAAAAAGACACTTGCAAAGTGTAACTATTGAAGTCTATGGTGCCAAAAATGCTTGTAATCTACCAAAAAGAAGGAAGCTTGTGTACGTTTTTGAGCAACAAATGTTTCAAGGGACAGAATGCTCATTTGTGAACATAACTTTGTTATGTGTAAACTAAAATGCATGTGCCAAACATTTATATTTAAAATTATTGTACCCCTTCCCTTTTAATAACTTCCCAATAACAAAATTGAATATGCTTGATGGTGTATTATACTTTTTTTCCTCAGCCTTATATCGTGTAGCGGAATAAAACTATACACTGCAACCAATTCCTAATTAGGGGACACCCTCAATAAAATATACCAGCCTACATAGGAACTGTGGTCTATAATATATCCCCATGACTTGGCATGTTTGCTAAATATGGAACCTGATAGCTATGTGTCAACTTCATTAAAGCCTTTTATGGTAATTTCCCTCTTTGGTCTCTTTAAATCTTACACCCACAGGTTTTCTTTGTAGCATTTTAAAAGAACATTTAATTTACAATGAATTCATTACTTGCATGAAGAGGATGCCTATGCCTCAAGGGCTGAGAATGTATTAGCAAAGTATATCTGGCTTATTTAAACCCCACTTCACGCCATCACAAAATTACATTTCACTTGAAGCTCCTTTGTGCCATTCATATATGACCTAAGGCTGGACAGCCCAGCCATGCAAATATCAGAGACCCCCTAATGCAACCACGTATGCTATGTGTTTGATTTAAAGGCATATACAACAGTGAGCCTTATTTTAGCAATTTACAGGTAATTCTTTTATAAACATATTCATGCTGACATGCAACATGTCCTCCAATATTGAATAGTAAATTCATTGTGCTAGAGTGTGTTACTTATAAATATGGATGCGTATGGTTTGGTTGTAAATACAGAACCGCAATGTACATTTGTGGAGTAGATTATCAATAAAATAAAATAAAACATTTGCTAAAGTGAATAGTAAAGATGGACTAATATGTTTTAAGGAATGAATAAAGGATAACTGTTTTGATGGAAAAAAAATATGCTATATAGTTAGTGGTGTAGCAGGTTTGCTAACAATGATGGAACCACTAGGATCATAAGGTCTTTCCTGTGACTTTGTGCATATTCTTTGTCTCTTTCCCCTCTTTAATAGTCATTCTGATGCAGCTCCTGTTTGGATTACTAGGCACTAGTTCTATAAATGCTTCTGATCATAGAGCCTTTCATAAAGTAACTATGGACATTTCTATGGTTTAAATTTGCCATAGGTAGCTTAATGCATGCTTTATTTGATTTGAAGTTTTCTATAAACCCAGCACATCCAGGTGAAAACTAAAGAATTTTGAGGGGCCTTTGAGATAAGTTAGTAGTGAGAGTGCAAAATGTCCAGTATAAGATAAAGAAAGGATATATATGTATATGTACTGTGTGTATATGTATATGTATGTGTATATATATATATATATGTATATATATATATATATATATATATATGTATGTGTACCTTGTTAGTTTTGTCCCTGAGCAGCAGTACCATATGTTATATTTATTTTTGCTAAAACAACTATATGTGGACTTTTTATAGAGAGACATCAATGCCAGTGGGATTTTTTTTCTGGCTTTTCAAGCACCAGCTTGACATTTTACAAAACATGGGGTTTAACAATGATCTGCCAATAATTACAGGAACTCAGGAACACACGGGGGAGCTGAAGATCATCCAGCAATCAGTGGATCACACTGATAGCTTTAAATAGGCTGCTGGGCACCATAATTTGTCACATGTTGCATGCGCCTTTGCAATTGTGCATTAATCTTTGCAGCCGCTCGCAGCTGCACGCATGCACATTTGCATCGGGTAATGCCTAGATGCCCACAATCTGTGACTCTGTTGGGCATTAGCTGATGTACCAGTTCTTCTGCAAACTTTTCTCTAACACCATTCTGCATACTTTTAAAATGACAAGGGTGTCATGTTTTTTGCCTTGGATTTGAGGTTTCTAGTAGTGAACTAATCATCCAGAACTACTAAACAATATTACATGTTCCAACTGAATCTGAATATAGAATATTGATGAGTGAGGTGCTATTGCATTTTTGGTATAGACCCTTTCCAAGATATTTTATTTTGTGCATCATGAGAAACATGATTAAGCCTAGGTTCACACTGAGGCCGTTTTAAAATAGTTTTCAAGCCGGCATTTCAGACCAATTTTGGGGGAGATTTTACAGACATTGGTTCAGGTTCCTGCACATATGTCTATTGAAATCACTCCCGAAGTCACCAAAAGTAGTACAGATTTTTGGGAGTCGGTGCAGCGCTGATTCAGACGATGCAATTGCCAGCAACTGGCTCAGATTTGACATGTGACTTGACATGTCAAATCGCATGTCAAATCGGACCTATGTGAACGTGGGCTAAAGTTGCTAAAAGGCATATTACCCAATCTGATTCACCATTAATAGGATGCATAATAGTGTGGAAAGGGGATGGGAAGTAGATGTGAATGTATCATCAGAGACCAGTATATACCAGGTGTATAGGAATCCATTTGTGTTACCATGATAAATTGATATCAAGATCATACAGCAAGAAGGAAAACCAATATCATTTAGGAATGCATAATTTAATTTTAGAAGAGAATCACACTAAATGCATAATTTAATTTTAGAAGAGAGTCACACGCAGTGTGACTGAAGAAGTCACACTGCGTGATGATACGCGTAAAGGGGAGGAGTCTGCAATGTTAATAAAGCCATCATGCTAATAGTGATGAGCTGTGCAATTGGTGCCATCCATTTGGTTCACATATATTGGATTGGGGTAACATGAGCTTTTACTACCTTGCTTATGAATGTTTTTTATCCCAATTATTGCTAAATTAAGCATTCAGAGAGCACTATGAGAGCTTTTTTCTCTTTCATATGGATGCATATGCGGTGATGAGTATTATGCAGAGGAATGTTTACTCTGGAAAACCTTATTCTTGATCTGGATGACTGAGCAGTATTTTATCCCCTGTGGTGATACAAGTGTGTTAGACCTAATTTCCTTGAAGAGGTCATATTAGGAAAGGAGAGGAGAGGAGAGGAGAGCAAGGAATCAATGAGTTACCAATCTTTGTCAGTGTACTGCACCAAGCACCACACAAAGAGAACCTGTCACGTCGCCAATCAGCAGTGTTACAGTCCTCATTAGTGTCCATCAGCAGTGTTACCGTCACCCCCCCCAGGGCACTTGTCACCCATCAGTGCCCATAAAGTGTACCTGTCACCCATCAACAGTGTACCTATCACCCATCAGTGACTATCAGCAGTGCATCTGTGGTATATTGCCTATCAGTACCACCATCCACAGAATACCCATCACATAGCTGCCCATAACCAGAGTACTGGTCACACAGCCGCCCATCACCAGACTACCTGTCACACTGCCAACATTAGCAGAGTACCCATCACACAGCCACCATAACCAGAGTACCCATCACACAGCCCCATCAGCAGTCTACCAGGGCCTTTAAAAGTAAAAGTGTGATAGGTTGTCTGGAAAGTATATGTGTAATTTATGCCCCTAGAATGCCTGAAGGTGCTACTTGAATGTTGTTCCTCTGTATGTGGACAGGCTGTGAAAAAGTCTTACACATGTGGTATTTCCATATTCAGGAGGAGATACAGAATGTATTTTGCGGTGCGTTATTTGTTATGTATATGCGATGTGTTACAAATATCTTAAAAATGTGAGCACCTTTGTGTAAAAAAAAAAAGTGTTTTCATTTTCTTTCCACATTTTCCAAGAACTTGTGGACAAAAATGACATGTTCAAAATACTCATTATGCCTCATATAATATATGTTAGGGTGTTTGCTTTCCAAAATGAGGTCTTTTGTGGGCGTTTCCATTGTCCTGATGCTCCAGGGCCTTCAAGAGTGTAACGTTTAAAATTTGATGTGTGATTTTTGTCCCTAGAACACCTGACAGGGCTTCTTGCATTTTTGGCCTCTCTATGTGGCTCAGCTGTGAAAAAGTCTCACACATGTGGTATCGCCATACTCATAAGAAGTAGAAGAATGTGGTTTGGGGTGTAGTTGCACGTATGCATATGCCATGTGAGAGAAATAACCTGTTATTATGACCATTTTCTGTAAAAAAAATCTTCATTTTGCAAATAATTGTGAAAAAAATTACAAATTTAAAATCTCACCATGCCTCTTACTAAATACCTTGGAATAAAACATAATAAATCAAATTACAATACAACAATAAAAATTTTTCTTTTAATTAATTCAGGTCAAAATATATTTTGCCACATGTCTTTGGAAAAAAATCCCAATAAATGTATATTAAGTGGTTTATGTGAATGTTATAGCACCTACAAACTATCGAATTTACTGTATATACCAGAATGTGCGCAGCTATAGACGCTATGTTGTAATGGTGGTGATCAGTGACCTATAGTGTGACTGTGATAAGGTGGTGGGCAATCTGGTGCTAGCAGACAGTATCTGGGAGGGTCACTAATTGACACTGACATTGCTAGTGACACTAATACAGTGATCAGTGGTATTACTGTACACCGACAGTGGCTGTAAACACAGAGCTGTGTGTGTGATTGGACATAGCCATTCAGCTGACTTCAGCCAAAATCATTGGCTGAAATCAGCTGCCAAACTCATGCTGTGTCCAATCACAGCACATGTCTGTAAACCTAGAAACTGGGCAGGTGGCAAGTTGTTGATGTTTATTGATTATAAAATCAGATTGTATGACCCACGATATAAACATATCAGTTCTGAGATACATTTTACTCCTTTTTATTTAAATGTATTCTTATTAGATCCATATATTAACCAGAATGTATGATTTTTATAGTTAAATTATTATTATTAGAAATAGAAGAAGCCAAGAAAACATCTTTAAAAAATAAATACATAACTTTATTAAAAATAGTGACAGTTAAAAATTCTTAAAATCATACAAAATACAGTAAATGCAAAAAGCCTCTCTTTACTTATTGCTGACAGGGACAAACACCCAAAATGTATATAATTGAATCAAAACGTATTGGTAAAGATGTCTCAATATTTTATGGGGATGTCTCCACTGTAAAATAAACCTTGTTTTGTGAGGGACAAGGTAAGTTTCACTACAGGGTAACCCGGGGTGTGGCTCGGGGGTTACGGCTTTTGGTACTGAAAATTAATCCTGAGCCAAACTCGGGAATACTGCCAGGGAGGGTAATGTTCTCTAGCTTTTATAGACATATGAAGAGAGGCCTAGACTAACACTTTGGTTTTGGCTTGCCTCATTATCTTTTTTTTTTTTTTTTCTCATTATCATCAGGCACTGACACCAACTCCCCTGCTTTTGTTGAGGGCATGTGAGATGGATTCCTTATACCATTAATGTGACTAAGTCTACATGGGATTTTTTTAGGCACAGACTCCACCTGGCAAATATACTCACCATGTAGACTAGCCAGCCTCTTCTGGGCATCACCTGGACAGAGGGAGTTTGGGGGTAGCACCCCTTCCTACTTCTCCATTTTCTCCCCTCTTACTCCAATTTCTCCTGTTCCTGCCCTGTATGCATTCTCTCTATCTATCTTGGACCTACTTTATTTTATTATTATTACACAGGATTTATATAGCACCAACAGTTTGCACAGCACTTTACAATATAAAAGGAAGACAATGCATTTACAATACAATAAAGTACAAGAGGATTAAGAGGGCCCTGCTCAGAAGAGCTTACAATCTAATAGGGTGGGGCAGGTATTACAAGAGGTTGTCTCTTTGGGGAATGAGCTGATGGAAGAGGTCAAAGTTTAGTTGGAGTTGTGATAGGCTTACCTGAAGAGATGAGTTTTCAGGGATTGCCTGAAGGCAGCAAGAGCTGGAGATAGTTGGACAGGTTGGGGTAGAGCATTCCAGAGGATGGGAGAGGCTCTGGAGACATCCTGGAGATGAGCATGGGAGGAGGAGACAAGGGAGCTTGAGAGTAGGAGGTCTTGAGAGGAGTGGAGAGGACGGTTTGGGTGATATTTGGAGACAATATTGATGATGTAGCTCGGAGCAGAGTTGTGAATGGCTTTGTATGTTGTGGTTAGTATCTTGAATTGAATTCACTGGGCAATCAGGAGCCAGTGTAGGGATTGGTGGAGAGGGGTTGTAGACACTGAGCGGTTGGTAAGGTGGATAAGCCTGGCAGCAGCATTCTTGATAGACTGAAGAGGGGATAGCCTATGGAGAGGTAGGCCTATGAGAAGGGATTTGCAATAGTCAAGGTGATAGATAACGAGGGAATGAATGAGTAGCTTGGTGGTTTTAGTTGTTAAAAAGGGGAAAATTTTAGAGATGTTACGGATTTAAAGTCTGCAAGCTTTTAACAACGAATGGATTTGGGGCTGAAAGGACAGGTCAGAGTCTAAGATTTCACCTAGTACCATGGCATGAGGGGGGATTGATGGTTGCATTACTGATTTTGATGGAAAAGTCATGGCGGGGGGCATGGGCAGGGGGAAATATTACCAGCTCATTTTTAGAGAGATTTAGTTTGAGGAAGTGGTGCGACATAAATACTGATATGTCAGTAAGTAAGTTAGTAATGCGAGAGGAGACTGAAGGAGTGAGGTGCGGAGTAGACAGATAGATTTGGGTGTCATCAGCGTATAGATGGTATCAGAAGCTGTGGGCGGTTATCAAGTGAACAAGGGAGGCAGTGCAGATAGAGAAGAGAAGGGGTCAAAGAACAGAGCCTTGGGGAACCTCCACAGAAAGGGGCAAAGAAGGGGAGGAGATAGAGTTGTAGGTAACACTGAAGGAGTGTTGTGATAGGTTGAAGGAGAACCAAGATAGAGCAGAATCTTGAAGGCCAAGGGAACAGAGTTTATTAAGTAGGAGTGGGTGGTCAAAAGTATTAAAGGCCACAGAGAAGTTAAGTAATAGGAGTATGGAATAGTGGCAATTGGTTTTAGCAGTTTGTAAATCGTTAGTGAGTTTTAGTAGGGTATTTTCTGTGGAGTACTGTGAGCGGAAGCCAGACTGTAAGGGATCAAGAAGGTTATTTTCACTGAGGTAGGAGCTAAGACAGTTGTAGACTAAGCATTCTAGTTTAGAGGTGAATGGGAGCAGTGAGATGGGTCTTAAGTTGTTCAGGTTGGGGGATCCAGTGAGGGCTTTTTAAGTATGGGAGTGATCAGCGCATGTTTTAGAGGGGAGGGGAAGGTGCAACTAGAGAGGTAGAGATTTTGGATGTGAGTGAGGGAGCATAGGATAGAGGGTGACCGTAGTAGTTGTGAGGGAACAGGATCCAGGGGAAAATTGGTTAGGTGGGCATCTGAGAAAATTTTTGTAACCTCTTCAGTAGTAGCCAGTTCAAAAGAGGAGGATGTTGACTGTGCTTTTAGGCAAGGTATATCGAGTGGGGAAGATGTACACACAGTGGAGGTATCCTCATGTATTGAATCAATCTTGTCTTTGAAGTGATTGGCAATCTCTTGGGCACTGAGTGAGTTAGTGGGTAGAGGGAGTGGGGGACAAAGCAGAGAGTTAAAGGTTAAGAAGAGGTGACGGGAACTGGATGACAAGGCATAAATGAGAGAGACAATGTAGGCTTGTTTGGCAGCATGGAGGCAGGAATTGTATTTTAGGAGGGCAGATTTATATAAGGTGAAGTCCTGCAGGCATTTGATTTTACGCCACAGTCGTTCAATAGCATGGCAATGTCTCTTGATATTTCTACTGTTGACAGTTTGCCAGGGTTGCATTGGTCAGGGCGTGATTCTGGGTGTAGTTAGAGGAGCAAGTGCGTTCAGTGATGATTAGAGTGAACTGTTCTAAACAGAGGTGGCCAGGTCAGGACAGGACAGGGGAGAGAGTATGTCATATAGGTAGTCAGTAGCAGAATAGAGAAGAGAAGGGTTAAAGTGACAAAGGTTCCTACAAGTAATTGTTTGCTGCTTGGAGGGATGGGTGATTGGAGGCAAGGATACAGTAAAACATTGATGAGGTTGTGATCAGAAAGATCAGAGAGAGGAAACAGGGTGTTGGTGAAGTTGCCAGGGGTGCAGAGATGGGAAGAATACTAGGTCAAGGGTATTACCATTGGAGTGAGTGGAATTCTGTGTCCAGTGGGTTAGGTCAAAAGATGAGGCTAAGTTGAGAAATTAATTTGTAGCTGGACTGTTAACATTGACAGTGATGTTGACATCACCAAGAACAATAGTGGGTATTTCAGAGGAGAGAAAATAGGGTAGCCAGGCAGTGAAATCATCAAAAAAGCGTGATACTGGTCCAGGAGGCTGATATATTGCTGCAACCCTCAGAGAAATGCGAGAAAACAGACGAATACAGTGTATCTCGAAAGAAGAGAGGGGTAGAGAGAGGGGGATAGGAAGGACTTGGTTGGTGCTTTGTGGGGATAGAAGGAATCCAACCCCACCTCCTTGCTGTGCGTTAGGTCTGGGGGAGTGAGTGCAGTGGAGCCCACCATAGAAAAGGGCAGCAGGAGAAGCAGAGTCAAAATTTTGAAGTCAGGTTTAAGTTATGGCGAGCATGTCAAAGCTTTGAAAGATAAAAAGGTCATACACAGATGTGAGCTTGTTATGTATGGCTGTTGGTTTTAATATTGTGGCCAATCCACTATCTGCTTACTTCTCTATAATAGGTATGGGCTTTATGTTTGAGTCGAACGTAAGATCGACTTGAACCTCAGCTGTCCGTGTGCTCACCTGCCGATGAGTGCCCCATAATGCACTGCGCGATTGCAGTGCATTAAGTGCTTGTGATTGGCCAAAGCATGCACCTGACCTGTATGCTTTGGCCAATCACAGCACAATGTCCTGTCAGAGTCATAATTGGCCAAAGGCAGGGTGTCTTTAGCCAATCATGGCTCAGGGGCTAAGTCCATGCCCCACACTATATAAAGCTGCTGCTGACACGGCAGCTGTGCATAGTGTGTTATAATAGAGATTAGGCAGGTAGTTAGTGGATAGTGTGTTGAGTTAGTTTAGTGCAGTCAGTGTAGTGTACAGGCATACCCAGCTTTAAAATGTATAGACATGTTGTAGTCATGGGTCCCCTCTCTCTGCTCCCCAAGTGTTGTGTCCCTGCCAAAACGCCATTTCAATTTTTTTACATATTTAAAACAAACTCCCCTATCAATCCGTGTCTCCATGCTTTATTTTGCTGAAAAATTATTTTGAAAAACATCCCCTGGCATTTCTGGCCGTCTTGAGTAAGGGCAGATGATTGATGTATCATTTACTCCCTGGAATCCATCTCAGGCATTGGGGGAACTGAGAACCCTCCCTCCCCTCCTGAATACTCCTGGAATGCATGACATCATTTGCTGAGGTATGGAAACCAGGAAGTAACTGAAAAAATGCAAAAAAAGTGTAAACCAAGTAAATATGATACCCTTGCCTATCTATTTTGCTAGCAGCAGACCTGTGATCCTACATAGAAGGATCACAGGCACTCTGTGATCATTCCAGAGAGAAGAACGGTCAGCTGTGTTTACAACAGCTGCCTGTTTTTCTCTCTTAGCGGGGAATTATTGCGGGGAATTATCGCGGGTGTCAGGCAGCAATCAGAGCCACCTGCCCCGTGCATCGGAATCCCCGCAGCTGAGTAGGGGCAAGAGTGTGCCACCAGCGGCGCGCGATTGCCCCTTAGCTACAGGCGCGCGACTGATGTATACCTACATCGGTTCGCACAGGAGGGGCTGCCTGGAGCAGTATAACTGCGACGGGCGGTCCTTAAGTGATTAAAAAATCAGGAATAGTGGCCTCTCTATCTCTGAGCCCCCTGAGGTCACCCCGGTGTGGGCCTTTTCCTTCTTATTTGTGACCAAATGCAAGTATTTGTCCTTCATGGGGCTTACATGCTCTGTCCTGACCCTCTTACTTTTGATATATGTGTAAAATTTTTGGAGGGTTTTCTTACATTTTGCAGCAAAATGATTTAATGCTTTTTTTGCCACCCTAGTTGTTCTCTTGCATCCTTTACTGCATTCCTCGTTGTTCAAAAATTGCATATTTTACTGCATTCCATGTAGTTCAAAAATGCCAAAGCTGTTCCTTCTGTTTTGTAAGATTTGGGGCCAGATGATTGTTCCCTTTTATTTCCTTTTTTTCATATTTAACCACTTGCCTTCTGTGCACTTAAACACCCTTCCCATCCAGGCCAATTTTCAGCTTTCAGCGCTGTCACACTTTGAATGACAATTGCGCGGTCATGCTACACTGTACCCATATGAAATTTTTATCATTTTTTTCACACAAATAGAGCTTTCTTTTGGTGGTATTTAATCATCTCTGGGTTTTTTATTTTTTACAAAAAAAAAGAATAAAGACAAAAAATTTTGAAAAAAAAAAAAGTTTTTCTTATTTTCTGCGAGTAAATTTTGAAAATAAATTTTTCTCCTTCACTGATGTGCGCTGATGAGGTGGCACTGATGGGCACTGATGAGGTGGCACTGATGGGCACTGATGAGGTGGCACTTATGGGCACTGATGAGGTGGCACTTATGGGCACTGATGAGGAGGTACTAATATGCCGCACTGATGAGCACTGATAGGCGGCACTGATAGGCGGCACTGATAGGCGGCACTGATGAGCACTGATAGGCGGCACTGCTGGGCACTGAGAGGTGGCACTGAGAGGTGGCACGCTGGGCACTGAGAGGCGGCACTGCTGGGCACTGAGAGGCGCCACTGACGGGCGTCACTGATGGGCACTGAGAGGTGGCACTGATGGGCACTGGCGGATGGCACTGATGGACACTGACGGGTGGCACTGATGAGCACTGATGGGCGGCACTGATGAGCACTGGTGGGCAGCACCATCAGTGCCCACACTCAGTGCCCATAGTGCTGCCAGTCAGTGCTCATCAGTGCCTAGATGAGCAGGCACTGATGGGCACTGACTGGCAGCACTATGGGCACTGATTGTGGGCACTGATGGGGGACACTGATGGCGGGCACTGTGGGCACTGTTGGGGGCAATGTGTGTATGTTTTTTTACCTTGCAGTAATCAGGGCACTGGTGATCAGTGCCCTGATTACATGTCTCTGTGTCCCCAGCGCTGTGAGGCTCCCCCTCCTTCCTCACACTGCAGGCTCCGTGTGAGGAAGGAGCGCCGGCGATGAGAGATGATCTCATATGTTCACATGTGATCGGCCGTGTCCAAAATCCCGGAAATTCGAGTCCGCGCTGCAGCCGTATATAGGCTGTAGCGCGGATGGGATGTAGTTAAACACATAAGGCTTTAAGGCTTTTGTTCTCTTATATTTGTTACTCAGTATAATGCACCAGCCAAAGCCATTCTTTAACCACTTCACCACCGGAGGATTTTCCTGCTTTACATCCAGGCCACTTTTTGCAACTTGGCACTGTGCGACTTTAACTGACGTTTGCGCGGTCATGCAACGCCATACCCAAACGAAATTTACTTCCTTTTTTTCCCACAAACAGAGCTTTCTTTTGGTAGTATTTGATCACCTCTGCGCTTTTCATTTTTTGCGATATTAATAAAAAAAGAGCGACGATTTTGAAAAAATAACAATATTTTTCTACTTTGACAGTTAAAAAATATCCAATATATTAAATTTTTGTCATATATTTAGGTCAAAATGTATTTAGCTACATGTCTTTGACAAAAAAATTGTCAATGAGCATTTTTTTATCCGCTTTAAGATCGGAAGATTTTACCCCATTCCATCTTGTGATTCGGCACTGCGTTACTTTAACAGACAATTGCGCGGTCGTGCAATGCTATACCCAAATTAAATTCCTCACAAACAGAGCTTTCTTTTGGTGGTATTTGATCACCTGTGCGATTTTTACTTTTTGCGCTATAAACAAAAAAAGAGCGACAATTTTATAAAAAAATAACAATATTTTTCAAATTTTTTTTATATGATATTCCCCCCCCCCCAAAAAAAAATGTAAAAATCTAAATGTTTTAACATTTTAGGCCAATTTGTTTTCTGCTACATATGTTTGGTAAAAAAATCGCAATAAGCGCATTTTGATTGCTTTGCGCAAAAGTTATCCCAGCTACTAACTACGGGAAATTTATGTAATTTTTATTGTTTTTTTTTTAACTAGTAATGGCGGCGATCTGGCGGAGATCTGCGTTTTTTTTTGTGGGACTGTGACATTGCAGCGGACAGATCGGACCCCTAACTGACATTTTTGACACTTTTGGGGGTACCAGTGACATTACTACAGTAATCAGTGCTATTAATATGCACTGTTACTGTAATGATGACACTGGCAGGGAAGGAGTTAACTTTATTTGTGATCAAGGGGTTAACTGTTTGCCTGGTGCTTACTGATGTGTTTGGGGGGAGGGGATTGAGTGACACAGGCACAGATCGCAGGTTCAGCTATGCTGAATCCTGTAATCTGTCCCTGTCTGTCACATAGGAGATCCGCCCGCTTTGTTTACACAAGCGGGCGGATTTCCTCACTCAATCCCCGATCATCGGGGAAGAGCGGCGGTGATCACCGCCTCTCCTCCCCTGGCACTCGCGCCGCACACAAGGGGAGGAGTCCAGCGACATAGGTCTAGGTTGCTGGACGATAACTAGCCACTTTGCAGCAGTACGCTCATTGTGAGCGGTCGGCAAGTGGTTAAAACATCCTTAAAACACCGTTATGATTATTTATTTGTCTCATTTAGTATCACACATTAAAATTAACTTCACTCTCCCAATAAACACTGATTATTTTAACCCTCATGCTGCTAGCATTAGGAAATAAATAGGAACGTATATCCTAGACCTATTTCAGTTACTTCCTTGTTATTTGCCTAGGCAAATTATGTCATAGATCCCAGGAGTCTTCAGAAGAGGAGGGGTTTTCTCAGCTAAGCACACTTTTCTGAATAAATAAAAAATAAACCTGTGCTAAATTGAAACAGTGTATATGAGTAGAAAAAACACTGAGAGAAAATAATATTAGTGACAATAAATATTAAGTACAAATAAAATTGTGACACAAATAATCCCAAATTGAGTGAAAATTGAAAAAATTCTCAATAATGAAAATGTGCAAAAGATATAAAACACAATATAAAAGTCCCAAATCTCTAAGTGTAAGATAGTGAAATGAATAACGTATGTCCTCCACCAACAAGATGTAGAATATTCTAAAACGGTGCTCAGTACACAAAGACACACTCATGCACTTACCAGAGATCATAATACAAAGAGCTTGATAACATCAATCTTAGTCAAAAGACTATCGGATAGGTGGACCTGGAACAATGGCTGGAAAGGTCTGTATATATGTATATCGCCCTCAAGCGTTGTATGCCCACAACGATGTCCTCAAGGATTACCATGCGGAACACAAAACAGCCTCCATAGTGTGATATTGTAAAAAAAAAACCCTGTTTATTGTAAAAATGTATAATAAGCTCACATTTATGAAGATAAAAAGCGCTATCAAACAGCCGGCAAAAGAAAACACTGTCGCTCGTCCTTCCGGGTTGTTGCGTGGTGACGTCAGCGCGCCGGTCCCGACGCGTTTTGTCACAAATGACTTCTTCCTGGGGGTATGAGCGGCGTGCTGATTCCACCACTTAAATAATGCGAGAGCGGCAAGTTACCGCCCCCGTTTGAGGCAGAACATCACACAGCGGGCGCCATCTTTGACAATGGAACTATCGCTGGTCTAGTAGAACAGCAATTTATATTACTGTATGAACTATATCAGGGCAGTCATCAAATATTTTATCAAGACACTGTAAACTGTCCCGATTATTAATAAGAATTGGCCCATCACAAGGAAATATTAAAAACAATGACAACGGCAAAGATCAGTCACTGTGTCATTTAAAATGAAATTCAAACTTACACATATGTATATAATTCGAACTGGCCTCAAAGATATTAACATTGCATATGTCAATAAAATACAGGCCAATATAATAAAAAATAACACATGACTGATTCTTGCTACAGGCAAACACAACTATATAAAACATATAATGTGTAAAAAATCAAATTGAAAAATATTTTTATTTATACAGAACATATTGAAATGTTCCAAAACAGTGGTTGGAGGTAAATAGTCACATTGTGTCTCCAAACCAAGGTTAAATTATGTCAATGGGGTAATTACAACAGATAGTCATCAATATTGTGTCACAAATAGGTTATTGAATAGCAAAAATGAGGTGACCTCAAAAATTCCAAATGTTATGGCTCACATGAGTCAAATATATCTAATAATATACAGAAAATAAAGGCAAAAAGAGGCAAAGAAGACCCCAAATTTTACCCAAATCAAGAGTTATCTATAAAGGCGTTAACATCAGTATCAACATTTAGGCCAAAAGGTATAAAGGTTTTAACTCTATATATCCAAGACATTTCTAATCTGGATAAATCTCTAACCAAGGGTTCCCCCCGCCAATGGGGGCTAAATTTGTCTATGCCTAAAAATATAGTATTAGATGGATCCTTATTGTGTTTGAAAAGATAATGTTTGGATACTGAGTGATTTTTGAAGCCCTTCCTAATATTGGCCACGTGTTCTTTGATACGAACTAAAAGGTGGTG
This sequence comes from Pelophylax lessonae, assembly GCF_965119305.1. Taxonomy (NCBI): domain Eukaryota; kingdom Metazoa; phylum Chordata; class Amphibia; order Anura; family Ranidae; genus Pelophylax; species Pelophylax lessonae. The sequence goes on from NC_138768.1 coordinate 285,515,933, forward strand.
CTTGGTCCATCCTATATACTGTAGGCCACATGGGCACTGCAATAGATAGACGACCGCTGTACTGGAGCATGTTATAAAAGGCTTGATGGAATATACCTGGCCAGTGCAGGTAGATGTAAATTCCCTAGTGTTCCTCAATTTGCACTTATTAATGGAAAAGACCTGACACCTATTACATCTGTAATAGCCAGAAAAATTACCAAAAAAGCTGGGTTTGGCCGTAGGAGGGTTAAGAACATCGGGGGCCCCCCTGAATATAACCCTTGGTTTATCCGAGAGAGTACCATTAAGTACTCTATCATTTTTCAAAATGTGTCAATGTCTTTCCATTATCTGTTTAACACTCCTTGACTGAGTAGAAAAAGTGGTAACAAATGGCAGAGCGAAAGAGGAATCATTATTTCCCGACTTTACCTTGGTTTGCAACAAGTCAGATCTGTTCATACAATCAACTTTCCTAAAGGTATCCGACAGGAAGACCCTGTCATACCCTTTATCCACAAATCTTTTTGTAAGGACTTGTGATTGAGAAACAAAATCCTCCTGCTCTGTACAGTTTCTTTTAAGCCTCATATATTGTCCCGTAGGAACTGCCCTTAACCAAGGGTCATAATGGCAGCTGTCCGTACGGATATATGCATTTATATCAGTAGGCTTAAAGTATGTGGTGGTAACAAACTTATCATCCCTGATTGATATAGTTAGGTCAAGGAAGTTGATAGTATTTTGGCTGGCTTCAAAGTTGAGAAAGATACCTCTAGTATTAGAATTCAGAAATTCCATGAATGCCTCGAGATCTGTTCTGGTCCCATTCCACAGGAGAAGGAAGTGATAAATATATAAAATTTACAATAATAACACTTTTCTGAATGCATGCTTGAGCTAAGCGCAGATTTATTCCAGGAAGCAAATGCTACATGAATCATCTGCCCCTGCTCAATATGGCCATGGCCAAAAATGCTAGGGGATTGTTTTTCAAAGTGATTTCCCAACAAAAATAAAGCATAGAGACATGAATAGATGGGGGAGTTTGCTTTAAATATAAAAAAAAAAAAACAATTAAATTCTGTTTTTGGTTTGTGGTGCTAAGATGCATTGAAGATCCACTTTAAGGAGTGCATTTTTTTGGAATTGGCTTTCAGGAAGTTTAATGTTCTTGTAGTATCCACATATTTATCTTTCCTGTAACTTATATTGAACTAAATTGCACAGTGACCACTGTTGCTTACGTTGTACTTAGTTTGCACATCAGAAATGAGCGCAGTGTGAATTATTAGATCTAGTAGAGAATTGTCCTAGCTGAGGCTTCTACCATGTGACCCATGAAATTGTTTTTCAATATGTTTAAGAATTGGCAAGCCTTGTATTGGTATGCAATATCAATATCTGGAAAACACTGGACAACATTTTTTTTTTATTATGCTTTGCTACCTGAAAAAAGCATGTGATTATGACTGACCCCTTCAATCTGAACACAAACATAATTTCAGAATGATTGTATCACACAGGAATCTTGAGAAATATAACATTGTCTTGCTGTTGATTGTCATGTGTGCTCAGTGTCTGGTGCATCTCACTGCAGTGATCAACAATAGTCAGCCAGCATTGATGGATTCTAATTGCCTTGAATGTGGCAATGTCTTGGTAAAACCTTTTACCAAGTTCATCACTGACTGCATCTAGATTTTCAGCAAAAGTGTGAATACAGAAAATAAATCTTCAGTGACATGTTGCACTTCATGGTCTTGTATACTGTAAGACATTTGTCAACCGGCTGAAAGTAGTTTGGTACTCTATAGTTGCCAAGGCAAGTCTCAAGGACATCCTTTCATGCTTTTGTGTCGATTTTCCCTGGCCCCACTAACAGATGTTAAAACTGCTTGTCACTGATGATGTACCTGTGGACCAACTAAAATTACTTCTTTAATCTTGGCATGAGTTATTCTTTGAAGCATCTGTCTTATAAAACAATAACCTCAACTTCCCTTTTTATCGCTTTCACAAAATGTTTTCATCAGACTGAGATTTATGTGAAGCAGGTAAGGTACACCTGTGATTCACGTGCCACATTGGAATAAAAATATTTTGAGTAGCCATTTATTTTTAATATAATGTGACTCTTTTCATGGCTTTCCCATTCACATATGTAACAACAGTACTTGGTATACCTGAGCAGCGTTCAAAGCAGCAAAGTCAATACTTTTAAATCTGCACAGATGTTCCAGTTGTACTTAACGTTCTGGATGTGCTTCAACAACAGTTCTATGAATTTGTATGTTTCTTTTATGCGTGAAGCATAGCCAACAGGTATTGCAAATTGCAAAAATGGAACATTTCTTATGAACAGTACTTGATAAATGTAGGTTAAATTTTTCAGGTTATTTTCATGATTAACAGACAAAAATGTATAAGATACACCAAAAAGTGTTCACGAAGCAACATTTTTTTGGCCAATGTATCTGTAATTCTTTAAGAATCATTCTTTAAGTTGAACTGCAGAGAAAACAAAATTCCTTTTTTGCAGTGGGACTGCCCCCACACTGCAAGGCTTAAATGTTCATTTAGGCCTAAGGAGCTGGAAAACCACTTCTACTTACCTGTTCTTTTGCTGCTTCCCTCCACACTGCTAGACACATAATTGCAGCCTCTTCTTCAGTGGTCACAGGTCCTCTGATGTAATCAAGTATAATGCAGGCTCCATAGCAATGCATTCAACATGAAGATGCTGAGGGACAGTCTACCACCGTTTGGCAAGGAAGTGGGGATCAAGTAAGTAAAAGTGCTTTTTCTAGATCCCTAGATTTTAAGGAGTAAATAACTCTTAAACTTCAAGGGAGTATCTTTGTTTTCACTGAACATTGTGGAGGAATTTTGAAAAGGGCAGCTCCGGCAAAGACACCTAGAAATATATTGCAAATGAAGTACTTATGCATAGGTGAGTGATAAGAAATGTAAAGGCGTCAATGTCAAACTGTGGTGTGGTATGAAAAACATCTAAAATCATCTAAAATTATTTCTGCTAAAGGTTAAAGCTTTTAGGGCCAAGAATGTGCTTACACCATTTTGTCTAGTAATATATTTGTAGGTTACATATTTGAAAAGGCACCTTTATCTGTAGGCACTGTCTAAATGAAGATCTAAAGTTTGCATAAATAAATATTTTTAAAAAGTCAACAATTTCTATAGATTGTACTTACTTTTTCCACATGACTGTATTTAGCTACAGTCGTTATCCAGTGATTAAAACTTAAGTTGTTTGTTTAAATCAAATATTCAACTTCCTGTCCATTACCTATGTTATTTTCATATTCATATACGTTTATTCCCTAAAGGGACAAACTGATGTCATGATCTATGAAAATCTAATTTTGAAAGTCTTTTACACTTCCTTCTGTGGATGAAGACCCAACATTAAATTAGGGGAAAATCTATAAGGAAGACCAGATTGCTATACACTTACTGATATATTCTGCTGGGATAGGGTATGCAAACCAATGCCTGCATTGCCCCACAGAGTTCTTTTCGCTTAATACAGCTTAGAGGAAAGCAAGTGTGACCTTAGGAGGACTTACCACCATTTTTTTCAATTTTGTTTATTGTGCTCCATGAGCCTCACACTCCCAGAACTAATAGATTTTAATGCACATTTATAAAGCACATGGCTGTGCTTTATAAATGTATACTTTTTTAAATTGTTATGGCCACAGTTACAATTTATTCTTAATTTCTTTAGTAAATCAGCTTCATACAGTATACATACATATGCAATCTTTGCAGAATGATTGAAGTGAGTTGCTGATGTTGCTCATACTGCAAATCACAAATACTTGTTTTGCCAGGATATTCTCCTAGAAACGTGTTTGATGTGATAAGAGTTTTGCAGCTAAAGTGGTTCTAAGGGTTGAAATTAAAAAAAAAATAAATAAAAAAATAATATATATGTTACAGTATATTCACCTGCTCTGTACAATGGTTTTGCACAGCGCAGCCCCAATCCTCTTCTTTTTGGTCCTCCCCCCCTGCCGAGTGCCCCCAATATCACGCTGCTTACTATGGTGGCACTCGAGCAGACTCACTCCTGAGCCATGCGTCTGTGAGTGGACATTGTCCATTCACACATAGAGCGCGACTTGGCTCCATCCCTTCTCTATTCTTGTTGGCTCACTGGCTGTGATTGACAGCAGCAAGAGCCTACAGTGAAACATGGTGGTGGCAGTGTCCTTCTGTGGGGCTGAATGAGTTCTTCTGGTGTTGGGGAGCTGCATTTCATTTATGGTATCATGAATTCACAGGTGCACTGCTCTATATTGAAAGAGAAGATGCTACCATCACTTCATGCCCTTGGTCATCATGCACTTTTCCAACATGACAATGAACCAAAACACACATCTAAGGCCACTGTTACATTTCTGTAAAAGAACAGGGTGAAAGTGATTCAGTTGCCAAGTACGTCTCCTGATCTGAACCCAATCAAACACCTATGGGGAATTCTGAAGAGACAAGTTGAGCAACTTTGGCCGCTCCAGCAGACGTCCTCTGACGAAACGCGTAGGGCGGGTCCATTGCGTCATTACGTCACTTCCGGTCTCGGACTTGGGAGCCGTGGAACGCGGAAGCTTCCCGGCGTCTCTCTACACTGATCCGAGGCAGCTTCACCGTGAGTTTTTACTGCTTTCTGCATCGGTTTAACCTTGCATACTACTTGATGGGGCTCCCCTTTCTTTTCTTTCCGTGAGATTACCAGCTGGTGCCTTGCGGGACAAGGAGAGGACCCCACTAGCCACCCCTCCTGGGACCACTTCATGTGAACAGGTCGTATATACCTCACTTAGTGGTCACTTGGGGTACTACAACACCTACACTTCTAAAGAATACAGCACTTCAGTATTCACTTTGGTCACCTTTATCCATCACTTCACCACCAGGGATTTATGTACTATATATTGTTTGATTTACACTGTATCACTATCTGAATAAACCCACTACAAGAATTGCACATTTGTTGGCACTATTATTATTACTTTACAGATAAAATTCACCACACACGAACAGACCATATCGGCTGTAGTTATCGATAAGGACATGTGTGGTTTTCTACTTTTTTGAAATATTATTACTTTTCACGTTATTTATTATTTGCCGGTGTCACTTCTCTTTAATAAGGCATGTGAACATTATTGCACTATATTATCAATCACTTTTCAGGTAGCGCCGTTTTCAACCCTTGTTGCACATTTCACTTTATCTTTAACCCTTTGGGGTTTGGTTGTTGGCTGCTTACACCTTCACATTCGTTACACACTGTTCTACCTCAGACTCCATAGCGCTGGTCACCCTTGCCTTTTACTCAAGTTGAGCATCACTCTCCATCCAGCATCCAGGCTCTAAAAGAGGTTGTTCTTGAAGAATGTAAACAGATAGATGTTGCAATATGTTGCCAACTTGTTCATTCCATGCCTAGAAGACTTGGTCTTTACGAATCATGGAGGTCATACAAAATACTAGATGTAGTAGTTTTTGTTGGGGGGTGTATTCATTTTTGCATCAACTAATTTGAGTAAAACTGAAGATTTTGGAATCTAAGTTATATTATCACTCTTACTTTTATGTATTGAGCTAAACAAATGTTCCATGAAACTCAATTTTTTCAAAATTTTGGAAATTGTTCTTGTGTTCATTGAGATATTGATTAAAATCTTACTTTTCAAAAGGGGTGTACCCATTTATACTCAGTACTGTACCTAAAGCACACTAAATAAGGCCTAAAATAACACAAAACAATGCTTACTTGGTAAAACAGTACAAATAGAAAAGTACTAATAGCAACAATCAGTAACCATTATTTAAGTATCTGGCTGGAGTGGATTTTAATTGTTGCTTTAGATGCACAGTGCACTTTGTAACTTGTTCAGTTGTACTGAATAAGCTCAAAAGGCAAAATATCTCCACATTGAAAATGTTAAGCACTGTGGTCATTTATTACATGAGAAGACGCTGTTCACTTGACAAAATTATATTTAGCTTAACTTAGTGAATAGGGTGAGGTTAAATTCAATCAATCAACCACTCTCATGGGAGCAACAATTCTGTTTTTTTTTTTTTTTTTGCCATGCACATGAGTAGGCATTCAATTTTTAAAATCAGCTTTACCCCATTCACTAAGCAAAATGCAGATTTTCCTTATTAAATAAACCTACAGTAAGTCCTCTAATTACGAACAAATTCCCTTCTGGGACTTCGTTCGTATGTTCAACTTATTTGTAAGTCCAGCAATGATCAGCGCTTGCAGACAAAGACTGCAAGCGCTGATCAGTGTGCTTTGGCAGGGGGAGAACCCCTGTCAGAACTCAAAGGCACAGCATTGGAGATCGCTGCACCAACATTGCTTGTGTTGGTACAGTGTTCTGTAAGTTTTTTTCATTTAGACCGCTGGGTGTGTGTATCCAGCTTTATAGGATTAGACATGTTTGTTTCTGTGAAAGTTCTTAACTTGAATGCTCGTATGAAGGGGACTTACTGTGATTGATTTAAATTCTAACCCTCTCCACAAAAAAAAAAAAAAATAATTAATTAAAGAATGGTTTGCAGCAGATACTGATGTTTAGTTGAGTTGATGGTGCTGAGATTATTTTGTGTTTTTATAGATATATATATATATATATACACGCTATCTCTAAACCGCTGTATGGTCTTGGCCACTATGCTGCAGCTCAGTTTCTGGGTCTTGGCAATCTTCTTATAGCCTAGGCCATTTTTATGTAGAGCAACAATTCTTTCTTTTAGATCCTCAGAGAGTTCTTTGCCATGAGGTGCCATGTTGAACTTCCAGTGACTAGTATGAGAGAGTGAGACGATAACACCAAATTGAACCTGCTCCCCATTCACACCTGAGACCTTGTAACATCAACGAGTCACATGACACCGGGGAGGGAAAATGGCTAATTGGGCCCAATTTGGACAACTTCAATTAGGGGTGTACTCACTTTTTTTGCCAGCAGTTTAGACATTAATGGCAGTGTGTTGAGTTGTTTTGAGGGAACAGCAAATTTACACTGTTATACAAGCTGTACACTCACTATACATTGTAACAAAGTGTAATTTCTTCAGTGTTGTCACATGGAAAGATATAATAAAATATTTACAAAAACGTGAGGAGTGTACTCACTTTTGTGAGATACTGTATATAGAAACAAACCTATAATACTGTAAACATAAAATACAAGGTGAATCTCCTGGAAGCATATCCTTTCATCCATACAGTATATATATCATTTTTCTTCACCAAGAAACGAGGCAAGGGGCAAGTGAGAACTGAGAGAAATCCTCTTCAAAGCATAGGTACCTTCCACCTAAACCCCGCTCCCCATGTACCCACACCACCTCCCCCCAACCACCCACTGTTTCCTATGTTGGTAAAGAAAAAAAAAAAAAAAACCCCAAAGCCCCAGAAAGGAGACGACAAAACCAAAGCCTCACCGAAAAAATAAAAAACTATTTAGCACTTTAGCGGCTTCCTATTGATTTTCATTCCTGTACGTAAACATTTATTCATGTTAGGCATTCACATCTTTATGCAAACTTACCATATTCCTAACTCAAGCATTATTTTCTTTTATATAAAAATAACACACTTAATCTTGCAAGTTTTCAGAAATGTGTCTAGCATAAAAATCAAATGTTTCTAGTAGAAGGGTGTCATATTCTATACTTGGCCATTTTCCAAAAGCATTATCCTCTCATAAAATTATCAGGATCTTTTTTGGCAATGATCGTGAGCAGCAGTTATTCCAAATTAATGTTATTAAGCTGCATAGAGAACTGCCTGGAAAATCTATGTTTTGACTACAGAGTACTGGTTTCTAGCGAGACAGTATGCAACATAGTTGGTGCATACATCCAACATTTTTTTTAGTTAGTTTACATATCCCTATGTGTAGTATTCCTTGGCTCATATGAGGCATTGAAGCATATTCTGGAATCACAGTAAATATCCCCAAATATGTTTGCTTTTTCTTTTTTTCTTTTTTTTATTTGGCTGTGTACCACAGTGCCACATCATCACACTTCTGTGTGTGAGAAAATGTTTAATGATGGAATGCAATAAATATAAAGCTACACTCCTATAAAGAATGAAAACTCAAAAGCATTCAGGAGTTGCAGTCTGTAAATCCCTAATACTTTTGTTTTTATCCATGCACAAAATGGCTAATTGTTGTCTTATTGCAACCCACAACTGTAATACTGCTGGCAGTCTGAAACATGTAACTCTGTCAAGTTTTTCTGTCTATAGATGTCTATAGCTAGGGTGGGTTTTTTTCTGCATCTTGAGTTAGTGAAAGAAGTTTCAAAAACCCTCCAAAAGCACATGTGAGTATTTATAGTATAAAAAGGTGCAGCGTTAGATGTGAACTATTTGAATACTGTTGCTTAGATAAGAAAGTAAATAAATGTCCCAAGAAAAAACAGGAAAAAGTTGAAATAGTGCAGTAGTCCCACAGCCATGTCAGTTAGTCAAAATGACACCTCACACGCTCAGGTCCTGCTTACCAGATAGCCAGTAACCCCCTATTAGAGTGGTCAATCTGAGCTTGTGTGTATTCCAGCTCACCAGCATAAACAATCAAATTATCACCCTTCAACAAAAAGCCCTATTCGGTATACAGCACAGCCCAAGGTGGATGTTAATGGGGTAAACTCCAAACACTCCAAAGCTGCAGATAGGTTCCATAGATGAAACCAAAGATGGCCACAATAGTGTGATATTGTTTTAATGCATCTAATTATTAAATTGAAAAGCACTCACACATTTTCAGGTCAGTACGAGCATGTAACAGCATTCCTGATGCCAGCAATCTAGAGTTCCAGAAACAAAAATTGCCAATCCTTGACTGCGCACGTGTTGTGGTGTGCGTACGTCCACCCGACTGGTTTCGTCATAACTGACGTGATCAGGGGCACAAACGCACACCTCACTATGCACTTTCTATAAGCACCATCCCGGGAGAGGATCACAGTGATTGGTTATCCTTTCACAATCACTTAACCCGCCATTCAAATCAAAAGATCTCAGTCAGCTGCTATGTTATATTGCTGCCCTTAGAGGCATTATCCCTACTGACATCTTGTGGGCAAATAGGAATTAACAGTCAAATTAAAAAACACAAATTCTATTAATACACAAAAAATGAATATTTTCTGTTTTCAAATTATTCTGAAGATAAATTTGACATTACTAGGAAGCAAGCATTGGATAGCCATATGGATCTGATCCTGATCCACTAACCAGATCATCTCCCGGTACTATGCTGATAACAGGATTGTATTGTATACATTTTATCAAACCAATTTAAAAAATATTCTAAAACATATAAAATAGATTAATTAAAAATAAACATAAAATCAAAACTCAAAACAGTTAGCCAAAATGAGTACAAAATATTATCTCCTAAAATCATATATAAGGAGAATCCATAACAAGAGAACCCTAAAGCCTGGTTGTTATTGATAAAACACTTTATGTCCCAATCAATATTTATACCTAGAGGGGTGTATGACTTGAGGCGATATGTTCAACCCATTTTGGATCTGGAGATACTCCTCTTGGCATTACTACCCCTCCAGTTTGAGTGATATTTTTCTATGCCACAAAAGGTCGTTCCCTTAAGATCCTTATTGTGTTTCCCCGCATAGTACCTAGACACACTATGACTCTTAAACCCTTGCAAATATTTGAAATATGCTCACGCAGGCAGATATGGAATTCACGTGTAGTACAACTCACATAGTCCAAACTGCATGGGCACTTAATAAGATATGCTACATTTTTGGTATGACAAGATACTAAGGTGAGAATATTATAAGTAATTCCTGTTTGGTTTGAAGTAAAATAGGTCATCTTTCTTCCTGTATAGGAATTAATTTGGCAGGCCCTGCACCCCTAAGAATAACGGCCCATTGATCCGATAAATTAGGGACCAATGTGCGATAATTTTTTAAAACAGGCCAATACTTCTTAATGATGTTTTAATAGCATAATGCTGACATGAATAGGTAGTCAGAAATGCTAAGCCAAAATAATCTGTATCTCTAGGAATATTATCAGTATTGAGTAGATGCTCCCTTTCTCTCTCACCTACATCCCATGTTGTCTAAACTTTCTTTATCATATCCTCTCTCAATAAACCTAGAGCTGGCTGATTCCCTCAGGTAATCCTCTCTTTGAGAGCAATTTCTTCTAAGCCTGGGAAATTAACACTTCGGGACTGCCACCAACCAAGTAGGATGATGACAAGAATCAAGAGGGATATAGCTATTCCTGTTGGTTTTTTAAAATAGGTGGATGCTATGATGGTATTGTCCCTAATAGAAATTTGGAAATCTAGGAAGTGTATACTCACAGAGCTATTTTCATAACTAAGGAATCCATTGAGTCACAATCCCCATCCCATATGAATAGGACATCATCAATAAAGCATCTCCAGAAAACCAGAAAAATAATTCTGGTAGCTTATCCCTAAAGATAATGCCCTCCTCCCATTTTGCCATGAGGAGATTGGTCATACTGGGGGGCAAATTTAGCCCCCACGGCTACTCCTTTCACCTGCAAAAAATAGGAGTCCTGGCACCAGAAATAATTGTGAGTCATGGCAAAACAAAGGAGTTCTAAAATAAAATTCCTTTGGATGATGGGAACAGAATCCAAACCCAGTGTGATTGAAATAGATGTATACAATGATGCCATATCGCCTATTACCAGTCGGTAGCTTGATTTCCATTGAATAATGATGACATGTTTAGCTTTTCTCAAAAAAGATGGGGTTCCCATCACTAGTGGCTGGAAGAAAAAGTCTACATATTTACCAATCCTTGCTTTGATCAAATCTTTGCCACTGATGATGGGTCGCCCTGGAGGTGATTCCAAAGATTTATGAATCTTGGGTAAACTGTACATTACTGGTAATTGTGGAACCAAAGGAATTAGAAAATCTCTCTCTTTTTTTTTTACAATGCCATAATTAAAACTCCTATATATTATGTCAATAATAAATAAAGCAGCGCTTAGACAGCATTCTGAAGTCCTGAGGTGTAACAGACAGTATATATGTGAAAAAGGATGGATCCACCACCAAGATGAAAGTATACACTGACTCTTACCAGATCCAGATGACTGCTGGGGTTAGCAGCAGTCACACTTGCTTGTGTAGCCAAAACAATCGCTGGGTCCAGAACCTTAAGGGGCGCCCCTGATGACATCAAATATTACGAATTGTGTTGGGAGGAGTTGAACCGTGTGACGCAGACGCACTTTCTGAGCTCGGCCATGTTACCGGTTTGAAACAAATCATTGCTATCATTTTATCTTTGTTCCTGCCTGATGCTTTTGTGCACATTGGGAGTACCCTGTACATATTTTCTATCTGGTCTTCAATAAATTTTGTAAAGAGATGCTTGCGCAATGAAAGCTTTTATTTTCTTGTACGTATATCCTTGGAACTTCGTTCCATGAGTCTTAAGGATCTGGACCCAGCAATTGTTTTGGCTACACAAGCGAGTTTGACTGCTGCTAACCCTAGCAGTCATCTGGATCTGGTAAGAGTCCGTGTGTACTTTCATCTTGGTGGTGGATCCATGCTTTTTCACATACATACGGTCTGCTTCCCCTGAGGACTTCGGAATGCTGTCTGTGAGCTGCTTTATTTGTTACTGACTTGTTTATAATCCAATACCAATAGGATTTCTGGCTAGCTGCTTGGGACTGTTAATTCATATAACATTTTATTATTCATTTATTATTTTTGTATAGTCCTTTGTTGTGATTCGCCATTTGATAATATACATTTTAGCGCAATATTTTTTATTATTTTTCCTATCTATTATGGTTTTAAGCTCCATTTTATATTTGAGTACTGGATTGCCAGTGATTGGGACATAGGTTTTCATCTGATAATAATCTATTAATTTCTGAGGTATAAGCTTCTTTATCTAGAACCGCAATAACTCCTCCGTTATCAACTGTACTGACTATTAAATCCTTCCTTTCACAATTTTCACATCCCTATGTGGTTCTACCTTTTTGATTTTTAATATGTCTAACTCCTTTAGGACCATGTATCCGAAAACCGTTAAGCTGGGGGGTATGTTCCTTGGGGGAGTTAAAGAGTAAAGCAGTGCTCAAATTTGAGAATATAATCTCAGATGAGGCCATTGATTGATTCCTTAAAGGATTAGATATTATATATAGGGTTGAGCGGACACCTAGATGTCCGTGTTCGACGGGTTCGGCCGAACTTTAAAAAAAAGTCCGGGTCCGTGTCCCGGACTTTTACCGAACTTTTCCCGGACACCGAACCCCATTGAAGTCAATGGGGACCCGAACTTTAAGGCACTAAAATGGCTCTAAAACACCAAAGGAAAGGGCTAGAGTGCTGCAAATGGCAGCAAAACGTAATTAAGAGCATGGCAAGTGCTCTGCAAACAAATGTGGATAGGGAAATAACTTAAAACAACAAAAAAAAACAGAAAAATAAAACAATGTTCTTCTTCATCTCTGAAGGACGAGGCCCATATGGAGTAGGAGGGAGGTTGAGGTGGTGGTGGATGTGGCGGTGACATAGGCGTGCGCACAGGGTGTGCTGGGTGTGCCTGGGCACACCCTAATCACCTAGGGCACATAGCATTGCCAGTGAGGAGATGGGAAAGATCTCCCTGGGACCTGCTCTGCTCTATTTCTCCTTGCCTACAGGTACATGGCCCCGATACATTACTCTCCCTGCTGGCAAACACATGCATGTGTATTTCAACTTTGGGGTGCACACCTTAATGCAATAGGCTGCGCACACCTATGGGCGGTGTAGGTGGAAGCGGCGGTGGAGGAGGACCAGGGCCGGATTAACAGCATCATGGGCTTGGTGCTGAGGATTTTGAAGGGCCTTAAGGGCCGTGCCTTGCCATGCACCCAGAGGAGGAAGGGTGCAGCCATGCATGCCTAATTCAACATGGGATGCTGTCTCTGAAGCCCATAAACACATCCATGCATCGCCAACTGTCCCTCCTTGTCCGGCCTTCACGCTGTGTGGGGAGGTTCTGAGGGTGCTGCCTGGGGAAGCGAGCATAGAAGCCAGACTTCTGTGTTTACAAGTGACAGAAGAGCGGTAACAGTGAATATGGCCAACCCGGGGCCTATATAAAAGGTAGGGGCCTGGAGCTGCAGCTCCAATAGCCCCTACATTAATCTGGCCCTGAGGAGGAGGACGAGGTAGCCAACACTGCTTCTTTTCAAAAATTTTAAATGAGGGTACACCCCAAAAGAGTGAGAAAGAGCAAAAATGGAACAATGGGTGGGTAAGGTCGGTATCCATTGCTATTCTGCATAAGGTACGGAAAAGTCCCGTGGGATCCATGCCTGGTTCATTTTAATGAACGTGAGCTTGTCCACATTGTCTCTGGACAGGCGGCTGCGCTTGTCTGTTATAACGCCCCCAGCCGTGCTAAATACCCGTTCAGATAATACACTGGCTGCAGGGCACGCCAGCACCTCCAAGGCGTAAAGGGCAAGCTCAGGCCATGTGCCCAATTTGGAGACCCAGAAGTTGAAGGGGGCAGACCCGTCATTCACTACATGTAGGCGTGTGCACACATACTGCTCCACCATGTTGGTAAAATGCTGCCTCCTGCTAAGACGTTCCATCTGAGCTGCTGGTGCTGCTGTTTGTTGTGGCGTGCTGACAAAGCTTTTCCACATTTCGGCCATGCTAACCCTGCCTTCTGAGGTGCTGGCGGTGCCCTGGTTGCGTTGGCGACCTCCTCCTCCTCCTCCTCTGCCTTGTGCTTCCACTGTGGCCCCGCTGTCAGATGGGAATGCCAGCAGCATGGCGTCTACCAGCGTGCGCTTGTACTCGCGCATCTTGCGATCGCGCTCCAGTGAGTGAATTAAGGACGGTACGTTGTCCTTGTAACGGGGATCCAGCAGCGTGGCCACCCAGTAATCAGCACAAGTTAGAATGTGGGCAACTCGGCGGTCGTTGTGGAGACACTGCAGCATGTAATCGCTCATGTGTGCCAGGCTGCCCAGAGGCGACGAAAGGCTGTCCTCTGTGGGAGGTGTATCGTCCGTGTCCTCTGTATCCCCCCAGCCACGCACCAGTGATGGCCATGAGCTGGCCTGGGTGCCACCCTGCTGTGAACATGGTTCCATCTCCTCCTCCAGCTCCTCCTCCTCCTCATCCTCCTCATCCTCCAGAACTGTGCCCCTGCTGGACAATTGTGTCCCTGGCGTTTGTGTGTGCAGGAACCCACCCTCGGAGCCCCTTGCGAATGACTGCCCTGAAAGCCTTTGAAATGTTACCTCTTCATCCTCCTCCTCCTCCTCCTCATCCTGTGCCACATCCTCTTCCATCATCGCCCAAATTGTTTTTTCAAGGAGGCATAGAAGTGGGATAGTTAAGCTGAGAATGGCGTCATTGCCACTGGCCATGTTGGTGGAGTACCCAAAACAGCGCAACAAGGCACAATATATGCAAATGTCAAATATGCAAACTATGCCGCAATTTAATGTTTTTTACACCAAAAGGGTGTGTATTGAATAGCGGAATAGGATAAAAAACTGTGTATCTCACACGTACAAACACAGACTAGGCCCGATTAAATTTTTTCCTACCCTAAAGGGAGGATGAGGAAGAGGAGTATGGAACATGCAGCACCCTCAAATCTTCAGAAGTATGAGATGAACCCCAACAACTTGGAAAGGTGGATCTCTCTCACACGTACCAACACAGACTATCCCCCAATTTAACTGATCCCCAAAGGTTTTTGATTAAATAGCGGAATAGAAAATATGATCCAAAAAAAGTGTATGTATATCACACGTACACAACCACACTGGGCCCCAATTACTATTGTTTGTACCCCTAAAAGGCTAGATGAGGAGTAGGGGGAGTATGGAACAGGCAGCACCCTCAAACCTTCAGAAGTATGAGATGAACCCCAACAACTTGGAAAGGTGGATCTCTCTCACACGTACCAACACAGACTATCCCCCAATTTAACTGATCCCCAAAGGTTTTTGATTAAATAGCGGAATAGAAAATATGATCCAAAAAAAGTGTATGTATATCACACGTACACAACCACACTAGGCCCCAATTACTATTGTTTGTACCCCTAAAAGGCTAGGAGTAGGGGGGGTATGGAACAGGCAGCACCCTCAAACCTTCAGAAGTATGAGATGAACCCCAACAACTTGGAAAGGTGGATCTCTCTCACACGTACCAACACAGACTATCCCCCAATTTAACTGATCCCCAAAGGTTTTTGATTAAATAGCGGAATAGAAAATATGATCCAAAAAAAGTGTATGTATATCACACGTACACAACCACACTGGGCCCCAATTACTATTGTTTGTACCCCTAAAAGGCTAGATGAGGAGTAGGGGGAGTATGGAACAGGCAGCACCCTCAAACCTTCAGAAGTATGAGATGAACCCCAACAACTTGGAAAGGTGGATCTCTCTCACACGTACCAACACAGACTATCCCCCAATTTAACTGATCCCCAAAGGTTTTTGATTAAATAGCGGAATAGAAAATATGATCCAAAAAAAGTGTATGTATATCACACGTACACAACCACACTAGGCCCCAATTACTATTGTTTGTACCCCTAAAAGGCTAGGAGTAGGGGGGGTATGGAACAGGCAGCACCCTCAAACCTTCAGAAGTATGAGATGAACCCCAACAACTTGGAAAGGTGGATCTCTCTCACACGTACCAACACAGACTATCCCCCAATTTAACTGATCCCCAAAGGTTTTTGATTAAATAGCGGAATAGAAAATATGATCCAAAAAAAGTGTATGTATATCACACGTACACAACCACACTAGGCCCCAATTACTATTGTTTGTACCCCTAAAAGGCTAGGAGTAGGGGGAGTATGGAACAGGCAGCACCCTCAAACCTTCAGAAGTATGAGATGAACCCCAACAACTTGGAAAGGTGGATCTCTCTCACACGTACCAACACAGACTATCCCCCAATTTAACTGATCCCCAAAGGTTTTTGATTAAATAGCGGAATAGAAAATATGATCCAAAAAAAGTGTATGTATATCACACGTACACAACCACACTAGGCCCCAATTACTATTGTTTGTACCCCTAAAAGGCTAGATGAGGAGTAGGGGGAGTATGGAACAGGCAGCACCCTCAAACCTTCAGAAGTATGAGATGAACCCCAACAACTTGGAAAGGTGGATCTCTCTCACACGTACCAACACAGACTATCCCCCAATTTAACTGATCCCCAAAGGTTTTTGATTAAATAGCGGAATAGAAAATATGATCCAAAAAAAGTGTATGTATATCACACGTACACAACCACACTAGGCCCCAATTACTATTGTTTGTACCCCTAAAAGGCTAGATGAGGAGTAGGGGGGGTATGGAACAGGCAGCACCCTCAAATCTTCAGAAGTATGAGATGAACCCCAAAAACTTGGAAAGGTGGATCTCTCTCACACGTACCAACACAGACTATCCCCCAATTTAACTGATCCCCAAAGGTTTTTGATTAAATAGCGGAATAGAAAATATGATCCAAAAAAAGTGTATGTATATCACACGTACACAACCACACTAGGCCCCAATTACTATTGTTTGTACCCCTAAAAGGCTAGGAGTAGGGGGAGTATGGAACAGGCAGCACCCTCAAACCTTCAGAAGTATGAGATGAACCCCAACAACTTGGAAAGGTGGATCTCTCTCACACGTACCAACACAGACTATCCCCCAATTTAACTGATCTCCAAAGGTTTTTGATTAAATAGCGGAATAGAAAATATGATCCAAAAAAAGTGTATGTATATCACACGTACACAACCACACTAGGCCCCAATTACTATTGTTTGTACCCCTAAAAGGCTAGGAGTAGGGGGAGTATGGAACAGGCAGCACCCTCAAACCTTCAGAAGTATGAGATGAACCCCAACAACTTGGAAAGGTGGATCTCTCTCACACGTACCAACACAGACTATCCCCCAATTTAACTGATCCCCAAAGGTTTTTGATTAAATAGCGGAATAGAAAATATGATCCAAAAAAAGTGTATGTATATCACACGTACACAACCACACTAGGCCCCAATTACTATTGTTTGTACCCCTAAAAGGCTAGATGAGGAGTAGGGGGGGTATGGAACAGGCAGCACCCTCAAATCTTCAGAAGTATGAGATGAACCCCAAAAACTTGGAAAGGTGGATCTCTCTCACACGTACCAACACAGACTATCCCCCAATTTAACTGATCCCCAAAGGTTTTTGATTAAATAGCGGAATAGAAAATATGATCCAAAAAAAGTGTATGTATATCACACGTACACAACCACACTAGGCCCCAATTACTATTGTTTGTACCCCTAAAAGGCTAGATGAGGAGTAGGGGGGGTATGGAACAGGCAGCACCCTCAAATCTTCAGAAGTATGAGATGAACCCCAAAAACTTGGAAAGGTGGATCTCTCTCACACGTACCAACACAGACTATCCCCCAATTTAACTGATCCCCAAAGGTTTTTGATTAAATAGCGGAATAGAAAATATGATCCAAAAAAAGTGTATGTATATCACACGTACACAACCACACTAGGCCCCAATTACTATTGTTTGTACCCCTAAAAGGCTAGATGAGGAGTAGGGGGGGTATGGAACAGGCAGCACCCTCAAACCTTCAGAAGTATGAGATGAACCCCAACAACTTGGAAAGGTGGATCTCTCTCACACGTACCAACACAGACTATCCCCCAATTTAACTGATCCCCAAAGGTTTTTGATTAAATAGCGGAATAGAAAATATGATCCAAAAAAAGTGTATGTATATCACACGTACACAACCACACTAGGCCCCAATTACTATTGTTTGTACCCCTAAAAGGCTAGATGAGGAGTAGGGGGGGTATGGAACAGGCAGCACCCTCAAACCTTCAGAAGTATGAGATGAACCCCAACAACTTGGAAAGGTGGATCTCTCTCACACGTACCAACACAGACTATCCCCCAATTTAACTGATCCCCAAAGGTTTTTGATTAAATAGCGGAATAGAAAATATGATCCAAAAAAAGTGTATGTATATCACACGTACACAACCACACTAGGCCCCAATTACTATTGTTTGTACCCCTAAAAGGCTAGGAGTAGGGGGAGTATGGAACAGGCAGCACCCTCAAACCTTCAGAAGTATGAGATGAACCCCAACAACTTGGAAAGGTGGATCTCTCTCACACGTACCAACACAGACTATCCCCCAATTTAACTGATCCCCAAAGGTTTTTGATTAAATAGCGGAATAGAAAATATGATCCAAAAAAAGTGTATGTATATCACACGTACACAACCACACTAGGCCCCAATTACTATTGTTTGTACCCCTAAAAGGCTAGATGAGGAGTAGGGGGAGTATGGAACAGGCAGCACCCTCAAATCTTCAGAAGTATGAGATTGTGTTCACTGTACCCCACAAAGATTGAGTTCACTGCACCCCACAATGATTGTGTTCACTGCACCCCACAAAGATTGTGTTCACTGCACCTCACAAAGATTGTGTTCACTGTACCCCCCAAAGATTGTGTTCACTGCACCCCACAAAGATTCTGTTCACTGTACCCCACAAAGATTGTGTTCACTGCACCCTAAAAGGATGTTGTTCACTGCACCCCACAAAGATTGTGTTCACTGCACCCTAAAAGGATGTTGTTCACTGCACCCCAAAAAGATTGTGTTCACTGTACCCCCCCAAAGATTGTGTTCACTGCACCCCACAAAGATTGTGTTCACTGCACCCCAAAAAGATTGTGTTCACTGTACCCCCCAAAGATTGTGTTCACTGCACCCCAAAAAGATTGTGTTCACTGTACCCCCCAAAGATTGTGTTCACTGCACCCCACAAAGATTCTGTTCACTGTACCCCACAAAGATTGTGTTCACTGCACCCCAAAAAGATTGTGTTCACTGTACCCCCCCAAAGATTGTGTTCACTGCACCCCACAAAGATTCTGTTCACTGCACCCCACAAAGGATTTTGTTCACTGCACCCCAAAAAGATTGTGTTCACTGCACCCCAAAAAGGATTTTGATCACTGCACCCCAAAAAGGATGTTGTTCACTGCACCCCAAAAATGATTTTGTTCACTCCACCCCAAAAAGATTGTGTTCACTGCACCCCACAAAGATTGTGTTCACTGCACCCCAAAAAGATTGTGTTCACTGTAGCCCCCAAAGATTGTGTTCACTGCACCCCACAAAGATTCTGTTCACTGTACCCCACAAAGATTGTGTTCACTGCACCCCAAAAAGATTGTGTTCACTGCACCCCAAAAAGGATGTTGTTCACTCCACCCCAAAAAGATTGTGTTCACTGCACCCCACAAAGATTGTGTTCACTGCACCCCAAAAAGATTGTGTTCACTGCACCCCAAAAATGATTTTGTTCACTGCACCCCAAAAAGGATTTTGTTCACTGCACCCCAAAAAGGATGTTGTTCACTCCACCCCAAAAAGATTGTGTTCACTGCACCCCAAAAAGATTGTGTTCACTGCACCCCACAAAGGATTTTGTTCACTGCACCCCAAAAAGATTGTGTTCACTGCACCCCAAAAAGGATGTTGTTCACTGCACCCCAAAAAGGATTTTGTTCACTGCACCCCAAAAAGATTGTGTTCACTGCACCCCACAAAGGATTTTGTTCACTGCACCCCACAAAGATTGTGTTCACTGCACACCAAAAAGGATTGTGTTCACTGCACCCCAAAAAGATTTTGTTCACTGCACCCCAAAAAGATTGTGTTCACTGCAGCCCAAAAAGATTGTGTTCACTGCAGCCCAAAAAGATTGTGTTCACTGCAGCCCAAAAAGATTGTGTTCACTGCAGCCCAAAAAGATTGTGTTCACTGCAGCCCAAAAAGATTGTGTTCACTGCAGCTCACACACAGAAAAATGGATGTGGATCACTGACACCTGCCTATCTCCAATCCCACACCACACAGCAATATCGATTGTAGTTTGTAGAACACAGTTTCCCTAAAATTCAGCAGACTCTGTCCCTAACAGGATTGAGAAGAGATCGTAGATCAGGATTGAGTGCAGATTCACCCCACCCCCCACACAGCAATATCGATTGTAGTTTGTAGAAGACACTGACCCTATAATTCAGCAGACTCTATCCCTAAAATGCCTACAACTCGCCCTGCCTAAACACTCCGACCTGTCCCTCAATTCTATCCGGACACAAATGGTTTTTTCCTGCCTATCTTTCCCTAATCAGCAGCCAGCACGTTGATGTGTGCTCTGTCCCTGATATAAGCAGCATAATGACGCCGCTGCGGCTGCCTCGAACTTATAAAGACTTGGTCACATGCTTCAGACGGCCAATCACAGCTACTAAGACATTTGCAGGCATGGCTGGGATGGCTTAAGGCACACCAGTTAAACGATTGTTGATTGGCTGTTGAAAGCCCGCCATGAAAAGAGCGCCAAAGCATGCAAAACCCGGAAATAAAACGACCGAACACGGATTTTTACCCGAACATACAGTAAAGTGTCCGTGTCCGTGTTCGGGTACAAAAAATCCAATTATTCGGTACGAACACGAATAATACAGTCCGTGTTCGCTCAACACTATTCATTACCCCTGACCTAGAAGAAACCTTTGCCATTGCTAGGGATCTGACCAACAACTTTCATAAAACTTGGAAAGCTTGGTAGATGATTATGATAGGTACCATGGACTGAGAGATTCTCTGACAGTGCTGAGTTTCCGTGATACACTTTTCTGTTTGATTACTGTACCAATTTGTTTATCCAATGGTGTTTCTGATAATCTGTTACCCCACTCTTTCTCTTTTTTCTTTGTATTTCACTCTTTCCATGAAAACATATTTTCACTATGAACTAGAGGAACTTTGATTATATACTACATTACTATTTCATTACTACCAATTAAATGCTCAGAGAAGAGCCTTCACATGTAATTTTGGTTCGTCCATGCTAGTTCGCTGGACACCTTTGTAGACGACCCACTCTTGAGACATATGATATACAGTGTAAACAAGCTTCACTTCTAGCTATGGTTTGGAGATGGATTGATTATAGATGCTGTTCACAGTTACCCACAAGTTATCAAGATTTGTTTTTTTTTCTATTCTGAACATAATTAGGTAATGTGATATATAACATTGCTTTGTTCTTGCAAATCTATTTTTCATTGTAACTGTGATACTTCAATAACAATTTATTGTTAAAAAAAGAAAATGTAAGCTACCAATGCTGTTAGGCAGAATGGGAAGAAAAAAGTGTATGTAGACCCTCTTACTTTATACACTCACTTTAAACAAGGATTGGTAACATAAAGAGGGGATTCCTAAACCTATCCATCTGTCAAAATCAAAGTCTAGGTAACATATGCAAGTTGCAGTTTAGTCCTCAAGTTCCTTTGTCAATTAACTACCATGAGACATTTATAGGACTAAATCTGCACACAATATTAAACTGCAAGCCTCGGATAACATAAGTAACTTGGAGTGTACTTGGAATAAACAGTGGATGTAATGATCTTTATGAGGAGGTGTAGTTATACTACACTACTACTAAACAATACAAAAAGGTGCGCTCAGCTGCAAATATGTGAAATCGAAAAACTGCTGCAATCAAACACTACTTGAATAGTGAGAAGAAACACTACTGCATAATCATGTTCCCCTCCACTAATTAAGAAATAACACTTCACTAATGTGAATGATAAATATAGAGACAGGTCTAACTCCAGACCCTCTATTCAAAATTATCCAGTACAGAATAGCTTACAACGGTCACAAAGAATCCAAACACCCAACCATGGGAATGTGAGGAGATTTAACCCATCCAGGGCCAATGGTGGTGGACCACTTGGAGCTATCGGTGATGATATGAACCAGAGGGTAGGCTTCTATGGTTGGTCCCCACCATTTGGTAGATTTAATATAGAGAGACCCATAATAGGTTTCCTTCCCTGGATGGAAATAGTAGGAGTGGGTGGAATCTATCATGACTGACCACCCCTAAATACTCCTCCCATGGGTATAACCATGGTAACCATGGTAATAACATTAATCATGGGCAGGATCAGATTTATGGTGGAAATCAGGACTATATGAGAAATCACAATCATCAGGATTTTAAAGAGGTAAGAAAAATAGGGCACAAAAGAAATATGGTTGTGGGAGAGGCGTTTACATGTCAAAAAGGAGGAGAGTTTAGAGGAGACTGGGGTTATTAATCTAAGTGGTAAAACACTAACCAAAGAGGAAGAGAACACCCTAAATAAAGGTCTTAAATATGTTCCTCCACGTAACCTCAGTAAGTTTCAGACCTTCATTGACATTAAAATGTATATATACGCAAACTTAACATCAAAAGGTATATAATTAGTGTTGAGCGAACACGGACTGTATTATTCGTGTTCGTACCGAATAATTGGATTTTTTGTACCCGAACACGGACACGGACACTTTACTGTATGTTCGGGTAAAAATCCGTGTTCGGTCGTTTTATTTCCGGGTTTTGCATGCTTTGGCGCTCTTTTCATGGCGGGCTTTCAACAGCCAATCAACAATCGTTTAACTGGTGTGCCTTAAGCCATCCCAGCCATGCCTGCAAATGTCTCAGTAGCTGTGATTGGCCGTCTGAAGCATGTGACCAAGTCTTTATAAGTTCGAGGCAGCCGCAGCGGCGTCATTATGCTGCTTAGATTCAGGGACAGAGCACACATCAACGTGCTGGCTGCTGATTAGGGAAAGATAGGCAGGAAAAAACCATTTGTGTCCGGATAGAATTGAGGGACAGGTCGGAGTGTTTAGGCAGGGCGAGTTGTAGGCATTTTAGGGATAGAGTCTGCTGAATTATATAGGGTCAGTGTCTTCTACAAACTACAATCGATATTGCTGTGTGGGGGGTGGGGTGAATCTGCACTCAATCCTGATCTACGATCTCTTCTCAATCCTGTTAGGGACAGAGTCTGCTGAATTTTAGGGAAACTGTGTTCTACAAACTACAATCGATATTGCTGTGTGGGGGGTGGGGTGAATCTGCACTCAATCCTGATCTACGATCTCTTCTCAATCCTGTTAGGGACAGAGTCTGCTGAATTTTAGGGAAACTGTGTTCTACAAACTACAATCGATATTGCTGTGTGGGGGGTGGGGTGAATCTGCACTCAATCCTGATCTACGATCTCTTCTCAATCCTGTTAGGGACAGAGTCTGCTGAATTTTAGGGAAACTGTGTTCTACAAACTACAATCGATATTGCTGTGTGGTGTGGGATTGGAGATAGGCAGGTGTCAGTGATCCACATCCATTTTTCTGTGTGTGAGCTGCAGTGAACACAATCTTTTTGGGCTGCAGTGAACACAATCTTTTTGGGCTGCAGTGAACACAATCTTTTTGGGCTGCAGTGAACACAATCTTTTTGGGCTGCAGTGAACACAATCTTTTTGGGCTGCAGTGAACACAATCTTTTTGGGGTGCAGTGAACAAAATCTTTTTGGGGTGCAGTGAACACAATCCTTTTTGGTGTGCAGTGAACACAATCTTTGTGGGGTGCAGTGAACAAAATCCTTTGTGGGGTGCAGTGAACACAATCTTTTTGGGGTGCAGTGAACAAAATCCTTTTTGGGGTGCAGTGAACAACATCCTTTTTGGGGTGCAGTGAACACAATCTTTTTGGGGTGCAGTGAACAAAATCCTTTGTGGGGTGCAGTGAACACAATCTTTTTGGGGTGCAGTGAACACAATCTTTTTGGGGTGGAGTGAACAACATCCTTTTTGGGGTGCAGTGAACAAAATCCTTTTTGGGGTGCAGTGAACAAAATCATTTTTGGGGTGCAGTGAACACAATCTTTTTGGGGTGCAGTGAACACAATCTTTGTGGGGTGCAGTGAACACAATCTTTTTGGGGTGGAGTGAACAACATCCTTTTTGGGGTGCAGTGAACACAATCTTTTTGGGGTGCAGTGAACACAATCTTTGTGGGGTACAGTGAACAGAATCTTTGTGGGGTGCAGTGAACACAATCTTTGGGGGGTACAGTGAACACAATCTTTTTGGGGTGCAGTGAACACAATCTTTGTGGGGTGCAGTGAACACAATCTTTTTGGGGTGGAGTGAACAAAATCATTTTTGGGGTGCAGTGAACAACATCCTTTTTGGGGTGCAGTGATCAAAATCCTTTTTGGGGTGCAGTGAACACAATCTTTTTGGGGTGCAGTGAACAAAATCCTTTGTGGGGTGCAGTGAACAGAATCTTTGTGGGGTGCAGTGAACACAATCTTTGGGGGGGTACAGTGAACACAATCTTTTTGGGGTGCAGTGAACACAATCTTTGTGGGGTACAGTGAACAGAATCTTTGTGGGGTGCAGTGAACACAATCTTTGGGGGGTACAGTGAACACAATCTTTTTGGGGTGCAGTGAACACAATCTTTGGGGGGTACAGTGAACACAATCTTTTTGGGGTGCAGTGAACACAATCTTTGTGGGGTGCAGTGAACACAATCTTTGGGGGGGTACAGTGAACACAATCTTTTTGGGGTGCAGTGAACAACATCCTTTTAGGGTGCAGTGAACACAATCTTTGTGGGGTGCAGTGAACAACATCCTTTTAGGGTGCAGTGAACACAATCTTTGTGGGGTACAGTGAACAGAATCTTTGTGGGGTGCAGTGAACACAATCTTTGGGGGGTACAGTGAACACAATCTTTGTGAGGTGCAGTGAACACAATCTTTGTGGGGTGCAGTGAACACAATCATTGTGGGGTGCAGTGAACTCAATCTTTGTGGGGTACAGTGAACACAATCTCATACTTCTGAAGATTTGAGGGTGCTGCCTGTTCCATACTCCCCCTACTCCTCATCTAGCCTTTTAGGGGTACAAACAATAGTAATTGGGGCCTAGTGTGGTTGTGTACGTGTGATATACATACACTTTTTTTGGATCATATTTTCTATTCCGCTATTTAATCAAAAACCTTTGGGGATCAGTTAAATTGGGGGATAGTCTGTGTTGGTACGTGTGAGAGAGATCCACCTTTCCAAGTTGTTGGGGTTCATCTCATACTTCTGAAGGTTTGAGGGTGCTGCCTGTTCCATACCCCCCCTACTCCTAGCCTTTTAGGGGTACAAACAATAGTAATTGGGGCCTAGTGTGGTTGTGTACGTGTGATATACATACACTTTTTTTGGATCATATTTTCTATTCCGCTATTTAATCAAAAACCTTTGGGGATCAGTTAAATTGGGGGATAGTCTGTGTTGGTACGTGTGAGAGAGATCCACCTTTCCAAGTTGTTGGGGTTCATCTCATACTTCTGAAGGTTTGAGGGTGCTGCCTGTTCCATACCCCCCCTACTCCTCATCTAGCCTTTTAGGGGTACAAACAATAGTAATTGGGGCCTAGTGTGGTTGTGTACGTGTGATATACATACACTTTTTTTGGATCATATTTTCTATTCCGCTATTTAATCAAAAACCTTTGGGGATCAGTTAAATTGGGGGATAGTCTGTGTTGGTACGTGTGAGAGAGATCCACCTTTCCAAGTTGTTGGGGTTCATCTCATACTTCTGAAGGTTTGAGGGTGCTGCCTGTTCCATACCCCCCCTACTCCTCATCTAGCCTTTTAGGGGTACAAACAATAGTAATTGGGGCCTAGTGTGGTTGTGTACGTGTGATATACATACACTTTTTTTGGATCATATTTTCTATTCCGCTATTTAATCAAAAACCTTTGGGGATCAGTTAAATTGGGGGATAGTCTGTGTTGGTACGTGTGAGAGAGATCCACCTTTCCAAGTTTTTGGGGTTCATCTCATACTTCTGAAGATTTGAGGGTGCTGCCTGTTCCATACCCCCCCTACTCCTCATCTAGCCTTTTAGGGGTACAAACAATAGTAATTGGGGCCTAGTGTGGTTGTGTACGTGTGATATACATACACTTTTTTTGGATCATATTTTCTATTCCGCTATTTAATCAAAAACCTTTGGGGATCAGTTAAATTGGGGGATAGTCTGTGTTGGTACGTGTGAGAGAGATCCACCTTTCCAAGTTTTTGGGGTTCATCTCATACTTCTGAAGATTTGAGGGTGCTGCCTGTTCCATACCCCCCCTACTCCTCATCTAGCCTTTTAGGGGTACAAACAATAGTAATTGGGGCCTAGTGTGGTTGTGTACGTGTGATATACATACACTTTTTTTGGATCATATTTTCTATTCCGCTATTTAATCAAAAACCTTTGGGGATCAGTTAAATTGGGGGATAGTCTGTGTTGGTACGTGTGAGAGAGATCCACCTTTCCAAGTTGTTGGGGTTCATCTCATACTTCTGAAGGTTTGAGGGTGCTGCCTGTTCCATACTCCCCCTACTCCTAGCCTTTTAGGGGTACAAACAATAGTAATTGGGGCCTAGTGTGGTTGTGTACGTGTGATATACATACACTTTTTTTGGATCATATTTTCTATTCCGCTATTTAATCAAAAACCTTTGGAGATCAGTTAAATTGGGGGATAGTCTGTGTTGGTACGTGTGAGAGAGATCCACCTTTCCAAGTTGTTGGGGTTCATCTCATACTTCTGAAGGTTTGAGGGTGCTGCCTGTTCCATACTCCCCCTACTCCTAGCCTTTTAGGGGTACAAACAATAGTAATTGGGGCCTAGTGTGGTTGTGTACGTGTGATATACATACACTTTTTTTGGATCATATTTTCTATTCCGCTATTTAATCAAAAACCTTTGGGGATCAGTTAAATTGGGGGATAGTCTGTGTTGGTACGTGTGAGAGAGATCCACCTTTCCAAGTTTTTGGGGTTCATCTCATACTTCTGAAGATTTGAGGGTGCTGCCTGTTCCATACCCCCCCTACTCCTCATCTAGCCTTTTAGGGGTACAAACAATAGTAATTGGGGCCTAGTGTGGTTGTGTACGTGTGATATACATACACTTTTTTTGGATCATATTTTCTATTCCGCTATTTAATCAAAAACCTTTGGGGATCAGTTAAATTGGGGGATAGTCTGTGTTGGTACGTGTGAGAGAGATCCACCTTTCCAAGTTGTTGGGGTTCATCTCATACTTCTGAAGGTTTGAGGGTGCTGCCTGTTCCATACTCCCCCTACTCCTCATCTAGCCTTTTAGGGGTACAAACAATAGTAATTGGGGCCTAGTGTGGTTGTGTACGTGTGATATACATACACTTTTTTTGGATCATATTTTCTATTCCGCTATTTAATCAAAAACCTTTGGGGATCAGTTAAATTGGGGGATAGTCTGTGTTGGTACGTGTGAGAGAGATCCACCTTTCCAAGTTGTTGGGGTTCATCTCATACTTCTGAAGGTTTGAGGGTGCTGCCTGTTCCATACTCCCCCTACTCCTAGCCTTTTAGGGGTACAAACAATAGTAATTGGGGCCTAGTGTGGTTGTGTACGTGTGATATACATACACTTTTTTTGGATCATATTTTCTATTCCGCTATTTAATCAAAAACCTTTGGGGATCAGTTAAATTGGGGGATAGTCTGTGTTGGTACGTGTGAGAGAGATCCACCTTTCCAAGTTGTTGGGGTTCATCTCATACTTCTGAAGGTTTGAGGGTGCTGCCTGTTCCATACCCCCCTACTCCTAGCCTTTTAGGGGTACAAACAATAGTAATTGGGGCCTAGTGTGGTTGTGTACGTGTGATATACATACACTTTTTTTGGATCATATTTTCTATTCCGCTATTTAATCAAAAACCTTTGGGGATCAGTTAAATTGGGGGATAGTCTGTGTTGGTACGTGTGAGAGAGATCCACCTTTCCAAGTTGTTGGGGTTCATCTCATACTTCTGAAGGTTTGAGGGTGCTGCCTGTTCCATACTCCCCCTACTCCTCATCTAGCCTTTTAGGGGTACAAACAATAGTAATTGGGGCCCAGTGTGGTTGTGTACGTGTGATATACATACACTTTTTTTGGATCATATTTTCTATTCCGCTATTTAATCAAAAACCTTTGGGGATCAGTTAAATTGGGGGATAGTCTGTGTTGGTACGTGTGAGAGAGATCCACCTTTCCAAGTTGTTGGGGTTCATCTCATACTTCTGAAGGTTTGAGGGTGCTGCCTGTTCCATACCCCCCCTACTCCTAGCCTTTTAGGGGTACAAACAATAGTAATTGGGGCCTAGTGTGGTTGTGTACGTGTGATATACATACACTTTTTTTGGATCATATTTTCTATTCCGCTATTTAATCAAAAACCTTTGGGGATCAGTTAAATTGGGGGATAGTCTGTGTTGGTACGTGTGAGAGAGATCCACCTTTCCAAGTTGTTGGGGTTCATCTCATACTTCTGAAGGTTTGAGGGTGCTGCCTGTTCCATACTCCCCCTACTCCTCATCTAGCCTTTTAGGGGTACAAACAATAGTAATTGGGGCCCAGTGTGGTTGTGTACGTGTGATATACATACACTTTTTTTGGATCATATTTTCTATTCCGCTATTTAATCAAAAACCTTTGGGGATCAGTTAAATTGGGGGATAGTCTGTGTTGGTACGTGTGAGAGAGATCCACCTTTCCAAGTTGTTGGGGTTCATCTCATACTTCTGAAGATTTGAGGGTGCTGCATGTTCCATACTCCTCTTCCTCATCCTCCCTTTAGGGTAGGAAAAAATTTAATCGGGCCTAGTCTGTGTTTGTACGTGTGAGATACACAGTTTTTTATCCTATTCCGCTATTCAATACACACCCTTTTGGTGTAAAAAACATTAAATTGCGGCATAGTTTGCATATTTGACATTTGCATATATTGTGCCTTGTTGCGCTGTTTTGGGTACTCCACCAACATGGCCAGTGGCAATGACGCCATTCTCAGCTTAACTATCCCACTTCTATGCCTCCTTGAAAAAACAATTTGGGCGATGATGGAAGAGGATGTGGCACAGGATGAGGAGGAGGAGGAGGAGGATGAAGAGGTAACATTTCAAAGGCTTTCAGGGCAGTCATTCGCAAGGGGCTCCGAGGGTGGGTTCCTGCACACACAAACGCCAGGGACACAATTGTCCAGCAGGGGCACAGTTCTGGAGGATGAGGAGGATGAGGAGGAGGAGGAGCTGGAGGAGGAGATGGAACCATGTTCACAGCAGGGTGGCACCCAGGCCAGCTCATGGCCATCACTGGTGCGTGGCTGGGGGGATACAGAGGACACGGACGATACACCTCCCACAGAGGACAGCCTTTCGTCGCCTCTGGGCAGCCTGGCACACATGAGCGATTACATGCTGCAGTGTCTCCACAACGACCGCCGAGTTGCCCACATTCTAACTTGTGCTGATTACTGGGTGGCCACGCTGCTGGATCCCCGTTACAAGGACAACGTACCGTCCTTAATTCACTCACTGGAGCGCGATCGCAAGATGCGCGAGTACAAGCGCACGCTGGTAGACGCCATGCTGCTGGCATTCCCATCTGACAGCGGGGCCACAGTGGAAGCACAAGGCAGAGGAGGAGGAGGAGGAGGTCGCCAACGCAACCAGGGCACCGCCAGCACCTCAGAAGGCAGGGTTAGCATGGCCGAAATGTGGAAAAGCTTTGTCAGCACGCCACAACAAACAGCAGCACCAGCAGCTCAGATGGAACGTCTTAGCAGGAGGCAGCATTTTACCAACATGGTGGAGCAGTATGTGTGCACACGCCTACATGTAGTGAATGACGGGTCTGCCCCCTTCAACTTCTGGGTCTCCAAATTGGGCACATGGCCTGAGCTTGCCCTTTACGCCTTGGAGGTGCTGGCGTGCCCTGCAGCCAGTGTATTATCTGAACGGGTATTTAGCACGGCTGGGGGCGTTATAACAGACAAGCGCAGCCGCCTGTCCAGAGACAATGTGGACAAGCTCACGTTCATTAAAATGAACCAGGCATGGATCCCACGGGACTTTTCCGTACCTTATGCAGAATAGCAATGGATACCGACCTTACCCACCCATTGTTCCATTTTTGCTCTTTCTCACTCTTTTGGGGTGTACCCTCATTTAAAATTTTTGAAAAGAAGCAGTGTTGGCTACCTCGTCCTCCTCCTCAGGGCCAGATTAATGTAGGGGCTATTGGAGCTGCAGCTCCAGGCCCCTACCTTTTATATAGGCCCCGGGTTGGCCATATTCACTGTTACCGCTCTTCTGTCACTTGTAAACACAGAAGTCTGGCTTCTATGCTCGCTTCCCCAGGCAGCACCCTCAGAACCTCCCCACACAGCGTGAAGGCCGGACAAGGAGGGACAGTTGGCGATGCATGGATGTGTTTATGGGCTTCAGAGACAGCATCCCATGTTGAATTAGGCATGCATGGCTGCACCCTTCCTCCTCTGGGTGCATGGCAAGGCACGGCCCTTAAGGCCCTTCAAAATCCTCAGCACCAAGCCCATGATGCTGTTAATCCGGCCCTGGTCCTCCTCCACCGCCGCTTCCACCTACACCGCCCATAGGTGTGCGCAGCCTATTGCATTAAGGTGTGCACCCCAAAGTTGAAATACACATGCATGTGTTTGCCAGCAGGGAGAGTAATGTATCGGGGCCATGTACCTGTAGGCAAGGAGAAATAGAGCAGAGCAGGTCCCAGGGAGATCTTTCCCATCTCCTCACTGGCAATGCTATGTGCCCTAGGTGATTAGGGTGTGCCCAGGCACACCCAGCACACCCTGTGCGCACGCCTATGTCACCGCCACATCCACCACCACCTCAACCTCCCTCCTACTCCATATGGGCCTCGTCCTTCAGAGATGAAGAAGAACATTGTTTTATTTTTCTGTTTTTTTTTGTTGTTTTAAGTTATTTCCCTATCCACATTTGTTTGCAGAGCACTTGCCATGCTCTTAATTACGTTTTGCTGCCATTTGCAGCACTCTAGCCCTTTCCTTTGGTGTTTTAGAGCCATTTTAGTGCCTTAAAGTTCGGGTCCCCATTGACTTCAATGGGGTTCGGTGTCCGGGAAAAGTTCGGTAAAAGTCCGGGACACGGACCCGGACTTTTTTTTAAAGTTCGGCCGAACCCGTCGAACACGGACATCTAGGTGTCCGCTCAACCCTAGTAATGAATTAAAATTCAAGGAGGTCCGGTTGCTAAAATTTTCTTTGGGCCGAGGTCCGAATCTGAAGTCTTTGCTATGACTCAGAAAGATTGCCAAAACAAAACGTGTCCATCAGCATTGCTCTTAACATAAAATATGCCTATCTGAGTGCCCCCTAACATAAAATATGCCCATCAGAGTGCCCCCTAACATAAAATGTGCCCATCAGAGTGCCCCCTAACATAAAATATGCCCTTAGCATAAAATTTGCTCATCAGCGTGACCCTTAACATAAAATAAGGGACACGCTGATGGGCATATTTTATGTAAGGGGGCACTCAGATGGACACATTTTATGTTAGGGGGCACTCTGATGGGCACATTTTATGTTAGGGGGCACTCTGATGGGCACATTTTATGTTAGGGGGCACTCAGATGGACACATTTTATGTTAGGTGGCACTCAGATGGACACATTTTATGTTAGGGGGCACTCTGATGGGCATATTTTATGTTAGGGGGCACTCTGATGGGCACATTTTATGTTAGGGGGCACTCTGATGGGCACATTTTATGTTAGGTTGCACTCTGATGGGCAAAACAAAACGTGTAAATCAGCGTTGCTCTTAACATAAAATATGGCCATTAGAGTGCCCCTTAACATAAAATATGCTCCTCAGCGTGCCCCTTAGCATAAAATATGCCCATCAGAGTGCCCCTTAGCATAAAATATGCCCATCAGAGTGCCCCTTAGCATAAAATATGCCCATCAGCGTGCCCCCTGACATAAAATATGCCCATCAGAGTGTCCCCTAGCATAAAATAGGCCCATCAGCGTGACCCTTAACATAAAATAAGGGGCACGCTGATGGGCATATTTTATGTTAGGGGGCACTCTGATGGGCACATTTTATGTTAGGGGGCACTCTGAAGGGCACATTTTATGTTAGGGGGCACTCTGATGGGCAAAACAATACGTGTAAATCAGCGTTGCGCTTAACATAAAATATGCCCATTAGAGTGCCCCTTAACATTAAATATGCCCATTAGAGTGCCCCTTAACATAAAATATGCCCATTAGAGTGCCCCTTAACATTAAATATGCCCATTAGAGTGCCCCTTAACATAAAATAAGGGGCATGCTGATGGGCACATTTTATGTTTAGGGACGGCACTCTGATGGGCCCCTTTTTTTTTTATGGGGCACTCTAATGAGCACTACAAAATATGCCCATCAATCTGCAGACTTTAAAAACCTCCCATCCGCTTTAAGTGCAGCTATGACCACATTGCATTCTCCCCTTGTGCTCCACATACCTGGAGCCAGGAGCCGAGCCAGAAGCCGCGAGCAGGGGGGCGGGGCGCGCACATAATGTCACGCCCCAACTCGCTGCCTGGCTGAATGGGAGCCGCAGTCAGGAGCGGGGGGGCGGGGCGCGTGCGTGACGTCACGCCCCTACTCGCGGCCCGACAGGACACCGGCCGGGAGCCGCAGCGCACACACAGTACGTCACTGGTTGCTGGGACACCCGCGGTCCCAGCAAACCATTGAATCAATACAGGAGGTGGCCTCGCGGTCCGGGTGAAAGCATCGTGCGGGCCGCCAATGGACCGCGGGCCGCCATTTAGTGACGGCCGTTCTAGGTTATGGATCCCCTCGACTGACCTGTTCCACTCCTTTGTAGCTGATATTTGATCTGTTTTCCAATACTTGGGAACTAGGGACTTAGCTGCATTCAGTAGGTGTTTAGTCAGTGAATGTTTATACCTTGCAAGGGGGTAGTCAGAAAAAAATAGTAAGCAACAGGCAGGGGTCAATGTGAGCTGTGTTTCGGTTATGTGTAAGATCAACTCCTGTATCCGTGACCAGTATGGGGTAAGTAAAGGCCAATCCCACCAGATATGTATCATATCCCCAGGTGCCTGGTGACACCTCCAGCAGGGATCAGAAGTCTGAGGGAACCATCTTTTAAGATTAGAGGGTATTGCATACCATTGTGCCAGCACTTTATAGGAGGTTTTCTGCAAACAAGTGCTAATAGAGTATTTATGCGCCAGGATACAAGCACTTTCCCATCATGAATGTAGTGTGTAAAGCAGATTCCCACAGAGATCTTTACCTATCTAGTCTTAAAAGGTATCTTTTCTGAGAATGAGAGGAGAAGTAGTTATGTATTTGTCTATAGGACCAAGGTGTGCAACTGATTGGGCCAGTGGGGCTCTGTAGTCTGTCATATGGCAAAATCCATCTCTTACACAATGTAACACTAGTAGAGGAGATTTTTCATCTAGTTTGAACAGCGAAGCAGAAATTTGACCTGGAGGGATGTCTGGGTTGTTGGTAAAGGAAGTCAGAGGCCCTGGAGAGGTGGAAAGAGATGAGTGACGAATAACCTCCTGGAAGGCCGATAACATTGCTCCAATAGTTGGGTGACGCTTGAGGCTTGACGGGCATTTTGACCACACTATCCAAAGGGAAAATTTCAGTAGCGGATTCTTCAATTTGGACGCAGTCTTTGTTAACATTATGACAATGCCAATCAACTATCCGAGCCAAGTGCGTAGCTAGGTAATAATTGCGAATATTGGGAAAACCTAACCCACTATTCGATTTAGCTACTGCCAAATAACTTATGCTAATGCAAAGCTTTTTTTCCCATCCAGAGAATTTTTCTCACAATGGAAGATAATTACTTAAAAAAGCCGGAGGGATCACTAATGGGCAGGGTATGAAAAATGTACAGCACCCTTGGAAGGATAGTCATTTTAATGATGGCTGCGCGACCGAACCATGAAAAGGTCTTAATGGTCCATTTGGAGAGATCATTCCCTATTTGGCATAGTAATGGTTTAAAATTTGTTGCAAAAACATTTTGTATGTCTGCGGTAAGCAGGACACCCAAGTATTAAAATTCTCTGGAAACCCACTCAACCACTTGCTGACCAGCCGCCGTAGTTTTACAGCGGCAGCTCAGCTCTATTGCGTGAATTGACGTACTTGTGCATCGGTTCGTGCAATAGCCAGTGGGGGCGCGCACACTGATTAGCCAGAGGGGGAGACAATCAGCGGGTCTGGCAGACGTGATGTCCGCCGGTCACCTGCGATCGCTCCCCATAGAGACAGAATGGGGGTCTGCCTATGTAAACAAGGCAGACCGCCGTTCTGTCACAGATGAATACAGGGATCCGGTGTTCCTGATATTCAGGAACACAGGTCTCTGTGTTCATCTAGTGAGTCCATCCCCCACACAGTTACAAAGCATCCCCTAGGGACACACTTAACCCTTATATCGCCCCTGGTGTTAACCCCTGTCTTTAAGTGTCATTAGTACAGTATCAGTGCATATTTTAGCACTGATTACTGTAGTAATGTCACTGGTCCCCTCAAAAGTGACAAAAGTGTCAGTTAGGTGTCTGATTTGTCCGCAGCAATGTCACAGTCCCGCTTAAAATCGCTGATCGCCGCCATTACTTTTTTTTTTGTTTAATAACTTTTTATTGATTTTTCCATTAATATACAAATATCCAAATAACAAAACCAAAAACATAAAAACATAACATACATAACAACCATCACATCTAACTAACGAAAAAAAAAAACCTAACTAATAAATAATAATCCACCTGGCGGGGTGGTGTTACCAAAGAATTACTGAACACTTATCAATTTCTTCTTGTTACACCAAGTCATATTACCATAACTCACGCCCCTCAGGCTAGGATTGTTACCTGACCAATCAGATCGAGTTACCTTCTGTCTTAAATTTTTCCAAACATCCCATATTTTATATCCTTTATCTATCCGCCCCCTAGAGATATAAGTAAGATCCTCCATAAGTGCTATAGAGTCCACTTTAATACACCATTCTCTAAAGGTCGGTGGTTCTAATTTTCCCCATCTAGCTGGGATTACCGATTTCGCCGCATTTAATAGGTGCGGTATAATAGAGCGTTAATATGCCTTCAGGGGTTTTATATTACAGTGAAAGAGAACACTCCAAGGGTCTCGTGATAAATTAGAGCTTGTTAACTTATTTATAGTAAATAGTACTTTTTCCCAATACGATTGTATGGCTGGGCAAGTCCACCAAATATGTGCATGTGATGCCACTTGGCCACATTTCCTCCAGCACAGAGCTGATCGCGAAGGGAACATTGCATGCAGTTTTGATGGTGTAAAATGCCATCTTGTCAAGAGTTTATAATTAACCTCGGCTATTTTGGAAGATAGTGATGAGGACAGGGCCAGCTGGAGAATTCTCCCCTTCTGACCTGCCGTTAAAGAACTCCCCAAATCTTTTTCCCATTTAGCCAAATAACTCGGCTCTTCGGGATAGTACATATTCAATAATGCGTTATAGAAAACGGATATAGCATGCTTAAGTGGCTGTTGGGCCTGAAGTATTTCTTCCACTGGATTAAGATCCGATTCATTTCGTATAGGTTTAGGGAGTGAATTAAAAAAATCTACCAACTGGCCATATCTCCACTCATCCATCCGAGATGGTTGTTTTGGATACACCATTTAATTTAGAGGTTTAATCTGATCCTCCCTATAAACATGGCCTATACGAAACTCCTCTTCAGAAATCCAATGTTTAAAACCAGAATCTAAAAGACCTTGGGGAAACAAAGCATGTCCCAATAATGGCATTAGGGGTGAATTATGAACCCATTTAAATTTCTTATATATAGAATCCCATATAGGTAACGTGGATGTAGATATTGGCGAGACCGAGGGAGCAAAAGATCTATATTTATGTGGTATCCATGGAGACCTAGAAATATCTACCCTACTTAGCTCTTGCTCCACCTGCACCCATAGTTTGACCTTATTCAGGTGTACTAAATCCGCTATTCTTGATAGGGCAATGACAAAATAATATAGTTTCATTTGAGGTAATGCAAGACCTCCTTTCGTTTTAGTACAAAATAGGGTCGTCATAGCGCCGCCATTACTAATAACAAATAAATAAATAAAAGTGCCATAAATCTATTTCCTAGTTGGAGGTACGAGAATTTTTGTGCAAATCAATCAATATACACTTATTGGGATTTTTTTTAAGCAAAAATATGTAGCAAAATACATATTGGCCTAAATTAAAGATAAAAATAACAGATTTTTTTTTTGCAGATTGGTTATTGACAAATGGGGCTGTGTCAGAAAGAACAACAAGCCGTCAGCATAAGCCACTAGTTTATATTCCCTATTTCCCACATTAAAGCCTTCACGGAAAGCAATTGATTAACTGAGCGTTTGAATGGTTCCAAAGAAAAAAAAGGGTAAAAACACGAAACAGCCAATCGTTTTTTCACCAGAGGGCATGCATAGAACACCTTTTCTCCCCTTCTGAAATATCTACTCTGATGACTTCCTTTCAATACACTGCATGGTACTGTATAGCCAACCTGAGTAATACCTTGGCAAACTTAAACTACCTTAGCAAAGGTACATTTGGTAACTTATTTCTTCTTGTTTCTACTGTAATTACTTTCATGGTAACTGATTATATATCCTGCTATGTGGTCATCCAGACCCCTGGTTCAAATAGTTCACTTCTCCCCCTTGCACTCCCAGCGAGGAAACTATTGTTCTCACACTGCTTACGTATTACTATACCTTGTGTTCTTAACAATGTATGCTATTTTCATCTCAAGTACGTTTCACTGATTTTGTAATTGTTGAAAATTTCAATAAACATATTAAAAAAAAAAAAGAAGGGGTGACAGCGGACATCCCTGTCTAGTCCCACTGAAAATTCTCAATGTTTAGTTGATTTTTAACCTAGCAGTTGGTTTGTGGTAAAGAGAAGCTATCCAGGAAAGTTTATGCATTTTTAAACAATGTGGAAGCAGGGAGCACCATGATACTCTGTCAAAGGCCTTCTCTGCATCGGTAGACAGGAAAAGGCCTTTGATTTTATCAGCATCTGAGTTCCGAAGTGTAGGCATTCCGCTCTGTTGCAGATAACCTCAGCTAATCTGAGCAGTTGGGGGGGTTTGTGTTGGAGGAAGGTTATAGGGTTTGTATAGTTGGTATGAAATGCTGAGGTGATTGCCTCTGTAGAATGTTTCAGTGTCCCTGAGGGTGATTTAACACCTAAAATATTAGAAGACAAGTTGAGATCTTTCAGTGCTTTTGCTAGAAATGTGCCTGCTTTGTCAACGTGTTCGTAAAAAAAAAAAACCTTTTCTAAAGAAAAGGTAACGTTGTGATTTCAAATTTAGGAGTTGTTGTAATTCCTGTCTAGTTTCGATAAGTTCATTACGAACATTTTCTTCAGCAGGTTGTTTGTGTATTAGTTCTAAGCACGTTATCTTAGAAGCCAAGTCTGAGATTTTTTGCTCTGCTGCCTTCTTACACTGCAAACCGAAACTGATAAATTTCTCCTCAGTACGCATTTATGCGATTCCCAGATGGTCAATGGTGAAAGCTCAATAGAGGTGTTAGTAGAAAAGTACCTATTTAGGGCGTCAGTTATTCAGGTTAGGGATTCAGGGTCTGACAACAGGGATGGATTAAACCTCCATGTGCCTTTACCCTTCCTTGGCTCAGCAAGATTAGGAGTTAGAAAAGTAGGAGCATGATCTTAAATGGTTTGGATACCAATATGCATGTCCTGTAGTAGTGAAAGATCCCTCTGAAATATAAAGATATAATCTATGTGGGAGTGTATTGAATGAAGCCTAGAATAGAATGTATAGTCTCTATCCGAGGGACGGGCTATTCTCCAGGAATCTAAAAGGGACAGGGAGAGGAGCATTAATTTAATTTTGTTAAGAAATACTAGATTTCTGGGTAGGTGTATCTAGCATAGGATCTAGAGGGACATTGAAGTCACCCCCCAGCAGTGTACATCCAGAGGCAAGCCATTTAAGTTCTTCCACAATTATCTTGCATAAGGAAGCATATTGTGTGTTTGTGAAATACACATTCACTAATGTAATTGGCATACCTTTTAAGGTGCCTTTAACAAAAAGATACCGTCCTTCTGGATCCGCCAAATTATGGGTGACCTCAAATTCAGCAGATCTGCTGATTAAGATAGAGACCCCTTTTTTTTGGCCTTAAGGTTAGTGGCATGATAGACATTGGGAAAAAAAGAAGAAGTTAATTTAGGGATATGGCTTTTTTATGTTCCCATAAAAGTGTTGAACGCTTTTCAGGTATATTCAGTCCTTGTGTGTTCTGGGAAATTAATGTAGAATTGCGGCCAAGAGTGGAGTAAGCCATTTTGTGATGCAAAGGATCTAGAGATCTAATAACAGACAGAGGATGAGAGAGGGAAGAGAGAGATGAGAAAGAATGAAAAGGAGACAGATGAAGGCCAAAGATGAATAGACCAAATGACTCACAACCTATAGAGTGTGGGTTGAGTACAGTTGAAGTTGGTATCGACCTCTAAATGACCCATTCAGAGGTAAAAATCAAGTGTGGAATGTGGCTTATACCAATAATCACAAGCAGGGCCGGACTGGCGTACCGGGATACCGGGAATTTCCCCGGTGGGCCGCCGGCCCTGGGGCCGCTTTGAGATGCGGCTGCTTTAAGCATTGGGACCGCGCCACGGCCGCGCTGTGATGGCGGCTGCAGCCCCGGTCCCCGCTGTGCTCCAGTGACAGATACATTCTTGGAGTCTTTCCTACGTCAGCCGCTATGAGCGGCATGACGTCACATCCGGCGGGAGCGGCTGCGCGGCGGTGGATCATTTGACTGTCTGCATGACGGTCACGGCGCCGATCCCTCCCACACCTCACAGAAGCCAGCAGCAGCGGTAGCAGCATGATCGCAGCCAGGTCACACTGTGTGACTGAAGGAAGAGTGGAGCGGAGCAGAGCCTGAGACAGCACAGCCAGGCAAGTGTAAATGGGCTGGGGCCTGGGGGACCTCGTCCTCTTGCATTTGGGGGAGAGGATCCGCATATTAGGGCCCCTATTGCTAACCTACCCCCCCTCATACAATGCTTATCTGCCATTCCCCCTGGGGCCCCTCCCCTAATACAATGCTGTTCCCCTCCTCCTAATACAATGCTAACCCCCCTCCCCCTAATAAAATGATGACCTCCCCCTAATACACAATGCTGATCCCTCCCCCCCAAATTTAGGGGGAGGGAGGGGAAACAGCATTGTATTAGGGGGAGGTCATCATTTTATTAGGGGGAGGGGGTTAGCATTGTATTAGGAGGAGGGGAACAGCATTGTATTAGGGGGATCAGCATTGTATTAGGGCCCCTGATAATTCTGACATGTCCTGTGCCATGTCCGCACAGCCCCTGCCATGTCCTGTGCCATGTCCGCACAGCCCCTGCCATGTCCTGTGCCATGTCCGGAGAGCCCCTGCCATGTCCTGTGCCATGTCCGCACAGCCTCTGACATGTCCTGTGCCATGTCCGCACAGCCTCTGACATGTCCTGTGCCATGTCCTCACAGCCTCTGACATGTCCTGTGCCATGTCCGCACAGCCCCTGCCATGTCCTGTGCCATGTCCGCACAGCCTCTGACATGTCCTGTGCCATGTCCGCACAGCCTCTGACATGTCCTGTGCCATGTCCGCACAGCCTCTGACATGTCCTGTGCCATGTCCGCACAGCCCCTACCATGTCCTGTGCCATGTCCGCACAGCCCCTGCCATGTCCTGTGCCATGTCTGCACAGCCCCTGCCATGTCCTGTGCCATGTCTGCACAGCCCCTGCCATGTCCTGTGCCATGTCCGCACAGCCCCTGACATGTCCTGTGCCATGTCCGCACAGCCCCTGACATGTCCTGTGCCATGTCCGCACAGCCCCTGACATGTCCTGTACCATGTCCGCACAGCCCCTGACATGTCCTGTGCCATGTCCGCACAGCCCCTGACATGGGATGTGCCATGTCCGCACAGCCCCTGACATGTCCTGTGCCATGTCCGCACAGCCCCTGACATGTCCTGTGCCATGTCCGCACAGCCCCTGACATGTCCTGTGCCATGTCCGCACAGCCCCTGACATGTCCTGTACCATGTCCGCACAGCCCCTGACATGTCCTGTGCCATGTCCGCACAGCCCCTGACATGTCCTGTGCCATGTCAGCACAGCCCCTGACATGTCCTGTGCCATGTCCGCACAGCCTCTGACATGTCCTGTGCCATGTCCGCACAGCCTCTGACATGTCCTGTGCCATGTCCGCACAGGCCCTGACCTCTCCTTTACCATGTCCGCACTTTTACCACTTTTAACTAGAATTTGCTCTTTTATATATAAAGCCCTATATGCTTTTATAACTATCTTATCTATATATAATACACTCTTCAAATTTGCTTTAAAATGCATGGCTTTCCCTTTTATGAACAAGAAAATAATGGCGTTATGCTGTTGGGCCGGTATAATAATGCTATGGGGCTGGTATGAAATTTTTTCCAGGGCTGAATTTTATTCCCAGTCCGGCCCTGATCACAAGCCACCGGTGGGGTATAGTGGGTGGGTTTGCCTGTCAGGGTGGACAAAACACCACTGTCAAATGTGTTGTAAAACTATTAATATGAAATAGAAGCTAGAGGAGAACATGTAGTCAATTAACTATAATAGAGTATAATTTCAGGTATACAGTTTCTCCTGTACCTTCAGTGAATCTTAAACTAAATGCATTAACAAATGGGCAGACAAATACACAACTAGATATACACATTGTCTGGTAACCCTATATAACCTCTAATAGTTTATATTGTTAGCCTGAGCAATACGCTTTGTGTAATCATAATAGGCTGTCTAGGGAATAAATTATACAAGGCTTTCATTGAAGCTCTCCAGCCAGCTGGCTTCATCAGCGAGGGGCGATATGTGCCTCAAAACAGTTGTAAAGGTATGTATGGAGCACCAAACAGCATGCAGAGCCTATGTTCACTTCGCACTGTAAAAGGCTAGTAATTGAATGCTAAAGCCATGAGCCACTGGCCACTAGATCCAAAATAAGCAGAGGCATATCAAAAGAGATCAGGTAAATAAAAAACAAAATAACAAGATATGTTAAACAGTTTGAGTAAAATGTGCACTCTAAACTAAACAAAACACTGGAAGATGTACAATTCAAGGCCCTTTGAATAATTTAAATTGAGTGGGAGAGCCAAAGTTTACAGCTCAACATATAAAGCTCCCATTTTCAGAGATTCTTAGCCCGGTAATTTCAGCCATGGTGGTGGCATGTCCTGCTAAAACAAGGTTGTGTCCTGTAACTCTTGTAGAAAAGACAACAAGGTAATATCTTACAGTTTTGATGTAAATAACAGAGGGAAAAAGTGGGTCAGTCCTGGAACATTATGTTCTTCAGAAGGGTAATGATAATCAGAACATGCGTAAACCAAGCAGGTCCAAATTACTACAACTGAAATGTCACAGATTAGAATCCAACAGGGTGGAAGACAAAAAAGTCCTCATAGCATATACTGTAAAGTGAAACCAACCATATAGAATGAGAAAATCAGGTATGCTCACGAAATCTTTGCTGTTTGGGGGAGAA
Source organism: Pelophylax lessonae (assembly GCF_965119305.1). Taxonomy (NCBI): domain Eukaryota; kingdom Metazoa; phylum Chordata; class Amphibia; order Anura; family Ranidae; genus Pelophylax; species Pelophylax lessonae. Next base: position 285,557,524 of record NC_138768.1, read on the forward strand.
AATGTGAGTGTTCAGGCCCAGATCTCTGTTGACTGTCGTATCTTCCTTTTTTAGTGGTTCCGCAGGTGATACATTTTGTGATTGTGAATTACTTCTAGGTGCAGTTGGCAAGCAAAACTCTTCATACCATTCTGGAAGCTCCACCTGCGGCAACTGAAGATTTTCACACAAAAAGTAGATCGATTGGCTGGCATCTGGAGATAGTACTGTTTCTCTTGGTATGTAGCTTGTAATGCAAAGGGAGACCACCATTTATAAGTGATGCTCTTCTCACACCCTGTGTTCCTGGAATCTTTTGGCTTGGTATTGGAATGGGTCCATATTACTAAAAGCATATTTGTTTGCTGGTGTAGGAGTAAGAGCAGGTACACATATGCCAACTGTTTAAAGAGATTGCCTTTTAAATGGGTTTCAAAACCACACACCTTGGTGTAGTTAATGGTAGACATGGCCTGTGGCCACATAGGAATGATACATACCCAACTAGAACTGTTAGAGAAGCAGCTGCCTCATGATTCTTTAGAGAAAGGGAATTCTATACTCTATATGTACACCAGGAGCAGGCACCCCAGTTGGAGGTGGCTGTGTATACTAACATAGTTGCCAATGATCTCCATGGAAAATAGTTTCCAGTTGTCATTAAGAACATTGTCTCAGCGGACCATATATATATATATACGGTATATATATATATATATATATATATATATATATTATCCATGTAGATAATTTAGAAGAAAAAAAACACACACGAAACATAAATAGGAACATTTAAAATGTTTTTTTTATGTAAACACATGACATCATTTATTCCCAAGGGCAGCAGGTATGGAAGACTAAAAGCAATACCTGGGGCATTCTTTTAGGGCTAATCAACATCATTAGGCATATTTCAAGAGTTACAAAGAATAAAACAAGAACTAAAACAAATTCTAAATAGAATAAACAGATATTTGAAAGAGCAAGCAAATTCCGAACAATTACCAAAATATGTTGCTAACAAGAACACGATGTCTGAGAATGTAGACCGATGCACTATACTATATGGCAATTGTATTGCCACAATTTTAGATAAACCACACTTAGTTAGATAAATTAAATGTGAAAACAGCACCTGGATTAGATGGCTTACACAATACCACCAAGATTTCAATTATTTCTAAAAGTTCTAAAGTAATAGCTTCAGTTTTCACTCATTGCTTCTAATCTTTTTAAGCAGATGTGGGACCTATATTTAAAGTGACATAAAAGATTTGGTTCTTATTTTTTAAAAATAACATGTTATACTTACCTACTTGTGCAGTGGTTTTGCACAGAGCAGCACCAATCCTCCACTTCACAGGTCCCCCACCGGCGCTCCAACCCCTGCTTCCTACCTAGTTCCCCCCTAGCAAGCAGCTTGCTATGGGGGCACCTGAGCAGGTTCGCTCAAGAACTGCTGCTCTATGTGTCCATTGACACATGGAGCACAGCCCAGCCCCACCCACAATCTTCCCATTGGCTTACTGGCTGTGATTGACTGTAGTGGGGGACAATGACTTTAGACACTGTCTAAGCCAATGAGGAGGGAGAGACCAAGGAGAGCCAAAGCTCTTGTGCACATCACTGCATTTAGATGGGGCTCAGATAGGTATTAGGGGGGCTGGCTGCGCTGCTGCACACCAAAGGTTTTTTACCTCAATGCATAGAATGCATGAAGATAAAAAACCTTGAGCCTTTACAATTACTTTAAGATGGAATTGAAGGTACCCTATTTGCTAGCAGCTATAGAAATGTAAATGTAACTTCTGTTATTGGGAAGCTAATTGAGAGGTTGGTTTGGAAAATCATGTAAACATTTGTGATAGAAAATAATGTAATACTATTAATAGTATGTATGAATCCCACAAGCATTCACATGGATGCTCTAAGACTCCCACTTACCACTAAAGAGAGCACCCGATAACTTTTCTCTCGACCAGGGATACATAGTGAAGATGCATGTAAATCCTTAAGAATGTGAAAGTACACCTTACCAATAACTACCTAAAATTTTAAAGATTTTTTTTCTTTCAGCATTTACCATAACATAACTTTTCTATTCTTCTTTTGTGGTGTACTTCTATACTTAAAAATAACTACCAATGGAAAAAGGCACCTACAAGGGCTAACGGTATCACAATAATTTTATTCTGGACATAATGCAAAAAGAGGACAACAGACAACACTAAGGAAAAGAACCTTTATTGTCAAAGGACCCCCTATTTGCCCCCCCTTCCCCAAATGAAACCCCGTCTCCCCACTGCCCCAACTCCACCTGTCCCCTCACAAAAGCACCCCCTTCCCCCACCAAGCCATCCAGCCCTACCCCCCAAGAACCCCACTCTGGTAGTGAGGGGTTCTAACCTCCCCTCTGAGGACCCCCCCCAAACTGCTTGGTGAGGCACACACTGCCTCCCTATAGATGTTGAACAGTCTATGTGTCTAAATGGCATGTGATGTATGTTCTTGGTATTAACAATAAAACTGTATGTGCCATAATTCTAACTGTATCCATGAAATGGATGTATAAGAGACTAGTATAACTGCAGTTGTGTCATTGTCTCACACTCCTCTGGGTATTCAAATGTTCTGAATTGTAATTTGTTGTTGGATCACTCCACTCTCAAAGGCCCATGTCAGTGTAATTATCTGATGGAAAAAAAGGAAGACCCAATCTTCCATATAAATTCCTACTTCCACTCTAGAAATCCAGACTACTATGGGTGTAAACTCAATCGCTGAGTGCAAAGTGGCTGATGAATTTCTGCTGGGGAGTGGTGCATGAAAGATTGGAGTCAATTGGAAATCTCCACATGTATGTGTATCTTTTGCATATAATTATCCAGGTAACACACCAATAAATACAATTCTTAAATGTATGAGTGGCTCTGGGGATTTCCAATAGGGTCCATTCAACAACCAGTATCTTCCACTGTAATAAATTTAACACATAACGCATTGGAGAAATAACGATCTCTCAAACGGCTCTTATCTCTTTCCTATGGGTCTAGCCTGCTATGCAATTCCTGCTTGTGCCGATGTATGCACCTGGGCTCATTGACCTCTATAGGGGAGTGTTGCACAAAGAGAGTTATATACCATATGTTCGCTCTTATGTGTATACACAACATTTAGTAAATCCACTTGACTATGTACAAAACATTTAAGGCGCTTCAAAACATATGATCCCACATGGAGCAAGGATATATCATCGCTCTGATTGTTAACTGTTGCTCCTGCTGAAGAGTGGTACATGAGAAATTGAAGTCAGTCTGGAAATCTCCACATGTATGTGTGCCTTGTGTATATTTTTCTCCAAGCAACACACCAATGAGTGTTATTTTAAATGTCTTTCTTTCACCACAGTGGGTTTAACACAATACATATTAGAGAAATGACTGATCTCTCAGGCAACTCCTATCTTGCTCCCTGTAGTTCTAGCCTGCCATGCAATTTCAGCTTGTGCCGAAGTAGGCACTAAGCGGGTGATTGACCTCTATGGGGGAGTGGTGCACAAAGAGAGTTGAATTGATCAAAATCTCAACATGTAGGCCCTATGTCTACTCTTATGTGTATATATACTACTTGATGAATCCACTTGACCAGTCATGTACAAAACAAAGTTTATAGAGTGCTTCAAGTCATGGAGTCCCACATGGAGCAAGGATGTATAATCCCTGTGAGTGTGACCTCTCACATGTGGTTTGAAAGAAGCACTGGATGATCTTAGTGCAAGTCCAGCAGAAAATGCTGGTATAGAAATGACAGTTCATATACTCATAGGGAGAAATAACAAAGTTGATCATCTCAGTCCAGCTCTCCAATCCTTGCTGAAGAAAGGTAGTCCTTATATTCCATTTGCCAGGATTATAAAGGTGTAGACAAATAGCCAAACAAATAAATAATTAGGCTCCAACTTATTCCTCCAAAACTGACTGTTGATTGCAGTTCACCTGTAATCCATCATACTGAAGAGTTCACTGCATGCAAGGAGGTACTGATGTCATGGCCAACAACATCAGCTCTTCCACAGACACCATTTGGAGACCCTGAGGAGGAGTGTGTGTGACCCTCTGCCTACGCATTTCTCCCCTCCCACTGACTGGAGCTTCTTCTATACTTTGTTTGACTTTCCATTGTCTTTATTGTTCCCCTCTTTATTGTAAACCTGCTATCTAACCTTGCCTTTGCTTTTGACTTTACCCTAGCTGCCTGATTTTCCAATTATTGGCCTTTTTCCATCCCCAGTCACAATCCTGCTTTTGAAACTCAGGCAAAGTGATTGTGGTTTTAGTACATTTTGGCTTCGCTAAGGTGTTTCATACAGTTTCTACCTGTTGCCTTTTGTTATATGTGAATGTGCATACACCTCAATCATTGTAGTAGCATGCGCCTATACGCATCTAGATCCTGAGAGATCTTTACACAAAAGAGGTAGTTCAATCAGCAATACACATTTATTGAAATGGTTACATAATATATATATATACAAATTACACACTAAACAGTATTTACAACACATTATTAGTACAATAATCCCCTGGCTTATATGATATTTACAAATTACCCAAAACAGCCATATTTACAATACCATGTAGGTATGAGCATGGAATTAGGTTACCTTTTCACTTCAGGCATGGTGCCTGCAGTGTGTTGAAACACAAAAGTCCATATTTACCATCCACAGTAGTTTCATCCTAGTCTGCAATGGAAGAGGACTTCCTCTCCTTCACTAATATAGACCCATATCGCCTTGCTCAGAGCCATTCTGATTGGTGCAGCAATCTTACCCCTCTCCTCCCCCTGGGCGTATTATTCAGGATTGGACAATTCCCCCATCCCCTATATTTAGCATAACTCAGCCTCTCGATAGCCCTCCTCTCTGGGGGGGGGGGGGGAGGATTAACCACTTAAGCCCCGGAAGATTTTACCCCCATTCCGACCAGGGGGTATTTTGCGATTCGGCACTGCGTGATTTTAACGGACAATTGTGCAGTCGTGCGACGCTGTACCTAAACAAATTTGGCGTCCTTTTTTTCTCACAAACAGAGCTTTCTTTTAGTGGTATTTGATCACCTGTGCGATTTTTTGATCACGCGCTATAAACAAAAAAAGAGCGTAAATTTTGCAAAAATAGCAATATTTTTCACATTTTTTTATATGAAATTCCCCCCCAAAAAAATGTAAAAATCTAAATTTTTTAACATTTTCGGCCAATTTGTTTTATGCTACATATGTTTGGTAAAAAAAATCGCAAAAAGCGTATTTTGATTGGTTTGCGCAAAAGTTATCACGTTTACTAACAAAGGGAAAGATTTTTGTCATTTTTGTTGTTTTTTTTTTAACGCGTAATGGCGGCGATCTGCTTTTTTTTTTGCGGTACTGCGACATTGCGGCGGACAGATTGGACCCTTGACTGACATTTTTGACACTTTTGGGGTTACCAGTGACATTTCTACAGTAATCAGTGCCAGTGGCGTAGCGTGGGTTGTCAGCACCCGGGGCAAGGCAAGTAATTTGCGCCCCCTAACCCGTGGGATTTTAGCACTCAAGTCTCTTCCACTAGATTAGTTAAAGAAACCCTTACCCCCTAAGCACATGTATTGTTTGTTACGAAAATACTGATGCAATTCAATGCAGAGAGTCCAGCGTGCCCCCTTTCAATGCAGAATGACCAGCGTGCCTCCTTCAATGCAGAGAGACTTACCAGCAGCGGCGGCTTCTCCTCAGTTCCCCGTGTCTCCTTGAGTCCTCCCGCCTCCTCCTCGGCCAATGGCATGCATTCGCCTTTCGGCCAATCAGGAAGCGGGTCTCGGACCCGCTTCCTGATTGGCCAGGAGGAGGATCCGTGTGACAATAGCAAATTTTTATTCGCTATTGTCACACAATGGGTTCGGCCCCGGGTCCACTCTTTTCTGAAGCCTATTAGAGCCTCTGGCTCTAATCAGGTGATTAAAAAAAAAAAACCCCGTTGAGCTCCATGCGGCCGGTGCCCTGCATGTATGTTAGGGGACAGGACGCATGGATGGGGGGGCGGCGCCCCTGCGCCCCCAACGCACCAGCCGCCACTGCTGCTGACTCTGTAACAGCACCAGGCTGCTGACTCACTCGCTGCTAAACTGACTGAGCTGAGAGGAAAGGCGGCATAGGCGGGACTTGCCTTGCGCCACCCCACCCTACACCAATGGACAGGTGAGGCACAGTCAAGCCCCCCCCCCCCCCGCCATTTTCAGCCATAGGGCAGCTGCGCGGGACATCTCCCAGCCTAAAGATGGAGGCAGCCGCAGACAGTGTGTGAACTGTGTATGTCAGAGTCAGACAGAGTGACACTGCAGATGCGCCCCCCCCAGATGTTGCGCCCGGTGCGGCCGGCCCCCCCTGCACCCCCCACGCTACGCCACTGATCAGTGCTATACATATGCACTGTTACTGTAAAAATACACTGGTAGTGAAGGGGTTAACTTTATTAGAGAGGGAGGGGCTGTGTGTGTCCCTAGGGGCGTGCTTTCTACTGTGATTGGCTGTGGCTTCAGATGTATGAAGAGTGATCAACGGTTCTACATAGTAGAACCGTATGATCAGCCTTCATACACCGGGGAGAATGACAGGTGGCTTGTTTACACAAGCCGCCTGACTTTCTCCCTCTCCCCCGCCGATCGCCGAGTGACCGGCGGACATCGGGTCCGCTGGTCACACGCGCGGGGGGGGGGTCCGTGACCACGCGGGAGCGCACCTTCGGGGGCGCGCGCTCGCTCCCTAGACCCTCACAAGCTAGTGACGTAGCCCTACGTCACTTTGCCTGTGAGGGGCTGACTGCCGACGTAGATCGGCGTTAGGCAGTCGGCAAGTGGTTAATCATGCTAGGTCATCTCCTGGGCCAAATTTTCCATCCTTGGACAGCCAACCACCTTCATTACATATTTAAAGGGACAGTCTTTGAAGTAGAGGGCGAGATAAAGGAATGACCTGTCATGGACGATTATGAATTATTTTCTGGCCCCGTAATGTCTGGGGAAAAGGAACATAGTTATGAGGCTGTACTACAGTTTGTTTATCAGTGTAAATAGCAGACCCCTCCCAGGTAGCCCAGGCATGCATTTCAAACATACTTTTCCGTTGGAAATCAATACTCAATATCTCGTACATATATATATATTTACACCAATCTATATACAGTCACTAATGGAGATTTATACATAACTCATCAGGCAACACAGTAATGGAGATTACACATAAACTCATAAGGCAACATACCAATCACCTAGTGATAAAGTTAACAGATATCTAAACCCAAGAAAACAATACTATATTGCTTGCTAGTTCTAAGATGTGGTAGCTGCATTCATTTTCATTTTTAATGCTAAGAACATTTTCAGTGCAGAAAATACCTGTTGAACTTTCCAGAAATGCAGTGCACTTGTCATTTCCTGGGAGCTGAACTTAAAGCACAAACAATGTTATCTTTCTTTCATAAACCACCAGATCTCCAACCCCACATCTAAAGTAGATGGGGAGAGGATACAATATCGTGAGTGAGCATAGCCACAGTGGTACAGCAATTTTGTTGTCTGCAAGATTAACAGGTCAAAAAAATAAAAAATTAAAAAAGAAACTTGTAGTAAACTATAAAATTTAGTTTTTGAGTTTATATACACTTTTAGGTGTGTTTGTTTGTTTAGGAAATGTGTTATATAAATTGATAGTATACTGGTTTATAGACCGCATGCAGAAAGTAAAACTTTAAAGGGAGAGGTGTTAAATAATGTACTGTACAACAATGTTTAATGCTTGAGAATTATTCTTTGACTTGTTTATAAATATAACTGTTATTGAGTTTATAAATGGCTGTAAAGCAATCTTTGCAGATTTCTCCAATTTAAAAGATGCGCTTAATATATAGATATGTGGTTTTAGCATCTACATCGGAAATTGGGTTCAACATGGAAAAAATTTGAGGTTTTACACACGGGGGGGGGGGGGGAGCTCAGAAGGCAGGTAGTCAGAGAAACAAATCAGGACACAGCTATTGTAAGGCCCAGTATTGTTGTTGAGTTTTTCCTTTATTAAATATACTCTGCAAATATATTTGAGTGTTGTTGTGCACTCCAGTAAATGCGTAACAGATGCAGAATATACAAAAACCTTGTGATTCTTTTTTGGGCCAAAAGGGTACTTACGGGTATGCAGTGAAGAACTGTGAGGCATTCCAATATGTGTGGCATCAAAAGAATGTTGTGGTGGGGTTGGATGGTAGGACATGTACTGTCAAATAACTTATTAATTGTAGGACCAAATGTATAGTGTATGGGATGATTTGACCATGTGTGACCATGTTGGCAGGACATCTTGCAGCTTGCTTTGGGGAACATAAGAGCAACATACTAAATGGTATTACCAATTATTCAGATGCCAGACATAAGTAGGAAGTTATTTATATGGAAGACATCTGTTTGATAGTTTCAATCCTCTTATGAAGACATGAGCTAAAATCATAGTTGGTTACTTTTAACTTCTTCATTTCTGTCACCTGTACACCCCCCCTATGGACCAGAGACATTTTGACATTTCTGTTATGGGCCTGTTAATTCAGCCATGAATTTGTCATTACTTAAAGCGGAGTCCCGGCCTATTTCGCAATTTTAGTGATTCCTGGAGTGCTCACTATGCTGATCAACAATTGGGCTTTTTTAATTTTTTTCAAGGGTCCCTTACCTTATTTTCAGGGAATTTTTGATTGTACTTTCTCCTTCTCCCCCCTCTGTGGTCGCGCCCACCGACATCTTTTCCGCCTTTGCATTGCATCCTGGGAGCTGTTTTTCATCACTTCCAGGAGGCTAGAATCAGGAAGAATTCCCAGAACACTCCCTGGAATCAGGAAGAAGGACACAGCAGATTACACTGCGGTTTCAGATGCCCACATCCAAGATGACCGCGCTCAGACAGCGTTTTAAAAAGTAAGATTTTGACTATAATCCAATACTGTACACCTTGTAAGTATGAGAATAGCGGTTCTGCAAAGGGCGATGGATTAGTATTATAGGGGTATTTTTAGTTAAAAAAAGGTATTTGAGGCTGGAACTCCGCTTTAAGATAATAAAGTAATACATATACAATATCTCGATAGATAGATAGATAGATAGATAGATAGATAGATAGATAGATAGATAGATAGATAGATAGATAGATAGATAGATAGATAGATAGATAGATAGATAGATAGATAGATAGATAGATAGATAGATAGATAGATAGATAGATAGATAGATAGATAGATAGATAGATAGATAGATAGATAGATAGATAGATAGATAGATAGATATACAGTATGACTTTCCTAACAAAACTAAAAAGATACACTTATTTCCTTTTTGGAACAGTGTTAGTGTTGAAAAACGTTTACATTTTACTCTGTATTTTTTCTGTTTAAAATGACATTAAAATGGTACAAAGAAATGAAATGAAAAAAAGTTTAAATGTTATGGTTAATAAAACTGAAAAAAAATACAAAAATAAGCAGGAAAATATTAGTTGAAGGGATAAGGGGAAGAAAGCTTTAATAGGACAAAAGGGTTAAAAAAAGGGTTAAATAGAACCAAATCTCATTTGAAACAAAAAAAATCAAACTTTTTTGCTGTCGAGTTGCTTTATTTTTTTTTTTATTTTGTTTTTATTTGCATATAAATTTACAAAAGAAATTCCAAAAGTGGAATTACATAATATAATACATTTATACAGAAAACAATATTTAATAACAGTAAACTTTCCCCCTTTTCCTACCCCCTACCACCCCCCCCCCCCCCAAAGCTCCCTCTCCTCTCTGCCCATAGCTTTCTTTCTCCTATTTTCCCCTGCAGTATTGTTTAATCATTTATTTCAATATATTTAAAGCGGAGTTCCGGGCACAGAAGTCATTTTTCAATAAACATACCCCCGGGACAGTCAGGGCTAGCACATTCCACAATGGCTAGCCTCTGATCTGTCCCGGTTCGCACTTACCTTTTAGAAGAAATACTTACTTATAAAATTTCTTCCACAGCGTTTCCATCTCTCTTGTGGGCAGCTGAAACCGGCGCGGTCCTCTTCTGTGTCTTCTTCCGCATCTTCTTGTCCCAGAATGCGCCTGCACCGGTCCCTCTCGTCACTTCCGGTGCGGCGCCGCATTCCTCCACAGCTTCTGGGCATGCCCAGAAGCTGTTTAGCAGGGGAATGCGGCATCGCCCGGAAGTGACGAGCGGGGCCGGTGCCGTCGCATTGATTCCTGGGAGCGATGACGTTCAGCTCCCAGGAATCATCGTGAGACAGGAAGTGACGGGTGAGCTGCGGCGCTGAGGGAGGAAGTACTCTGAGGTGAGTATTTACGATCTTCAATTACAAGGTGAGTAAACAAAAAAAAAAAACCTAACTATCCAATTCCTTTTCAGGTGATGTCTAACTAGCGGAGGGGCACAAAAAAAATATTGATTTTGTGCCCGGAACTCCGCTTTAATTGATTTTTTAAAATCTATCCATTTTCCCCATTTTCCTTTCATATTTATTGGAATTTCCTTTTGCGAATTACAGATGTATTCCATATTAAAGGTATTATTTATCTTATTGCACCATTCATTTAATTTTGGACTGTCTACTTCTCTCCACTTTTTTGGTATTATTCCCTTTGCTGCGTTTAATAAGGTTGGGACCAATGTAATTTTATATTTTTTTAATGGCATTGTTGTTTTGTGAAATAAACACAGTCGAGTTGCTTTAACTAACATCATCAGTAGATTGAAGCTCCTCAATTTAATCTGCAGATTGAGAAAAATGTCCATAGATCCATAGATACAAAAGTAGCAATGTTTGAATCTGAAACATTGTGTCAAAAAGCCTTTTTTGAAAGCAGCAGGCATAATTAGCCATTTTATCTCCCCGATGTCATGTGACTCGTTGGTGTTACAAGGTCTCAGGGTTAAATGGGGAGCAGGTGTGTTAAATTTGGTTATTAAAAAAGAATAGCGCGCAAATGCAAAAGAAATAACTACCAAATCTGAAGACAATCCATAAATAAAAATGGGGGTTTGCTCCCCCAAATTTTTTGCCTGTTTATTATGTATTCGGTCTGACCAGACTATCGAGGTTGAGCAACCCTCCCCACCCCCCCACACACACCTGTACTCAATCAGTGTCCACCATCAAGTGGATATAGGAGGAGTCCCCTGTAGTGCATTTGCACATCTTTCCCAGCAAGGAGTGTTGTCTCCAAGGGTTAGAAAGGCTGGATTCATCTCTTTTTCATGGATAGTGTAGGACCCACTGATAATGGGGTACTTTGACGCAGTAGTGGGCTTGAGCACGATATGGCCATATGGTGGGACCAAACCCCCATTTTTATTTATGGATTGTCTTCAGATTTGGTAGTTATTTCTTTTGCATTTGCGCGCTGTTCTTTTTTAATATACATGCCTTTTGGTTCATAGCTGCAGCAGCTTTAGAAATACATGGGTATGCTCCCCCAAATTTTTTGCCTGTTTATTATGTATTCGGTCTGACCAGACTATCGAGGTTGAGCAACCCTCCCCACCCCCCCACACACACCTGTACTCAATCAGTGTCCACCATCAAGTGGATATAGGAGGAGTCCCCTGTAGTGCATTTGCACATCTTTCCCAGCAAGGAGTATTATCTCCAAGGGTTAGAAAGGCTGGATTCATCTCTTTTTCATGGATAGTGTAGGACCCACTGATAATGGGGTACTTTGACGCAGTAGTGGGCTTGAGCACGATATGGCCATATGGTGGGACCAAACCCCCATTTTTATTTATGGATTGTCTTCAGATTTGGTAGTTATTTCTTTTGCATTTGCGCGCTATTCTTTTTTAATATACATGTCTTTTGGTTCATAGCTGCAGCAGCTTTAGAAATACATGGGTATGCTCCCCCAAATTTTTTGCCTGTTTATTATGTATTCGGTCTGACCAGACTATAGAGGTTGAGCAACCCTCCCCACCCCCCCACACACACCTGTACTCAATCAGTGTCCACCATCAAGTGGATATAAGAGGAGTCCCCTGTAGTGCATTTGCACATCTTTCCCAGCAAGGAGTATTATCTCCAAGGGTTAGAAAGGCTGGTATCATCTCTTTTTCATGGATAGTGTAGGACCCACTGATAATGGGGTACTTTGACGCAGTAGTGGGCTTGAGAACGATATGGCCATATGGTGGGACCAAACCCCCATTTTTATTTATGGATTGTCTTCAGATTTGGTAGTTATTTCTTTTGCATTTGCGCGCTATTCTTTTTTAATATACATGTCTTTTGGTTCATAGCTGCAGCAGCTTTAGAAATACATGGGTATGCTCCCCCAAATTTTTTGTGTGTTAAATTTGGTGTTATCGCTCTCACTCTCACTCTCTCATACTGGTCACTGGAAGTTCAACATGGCACCTCATGGACAGGAACTCTCTGAGGATCTGAAAAAAAGAATAGTTGCTCTTCATAAAGATAGCCTAAGCTATAAGGAGATTGTCAAGGCCCTGAAACTGAGCTGCAGCATGGTGGCCAAGACCATACAACAGTTTAACAGGACAGATTCCACTCAGAACATGCCTCACCATGGTCGACCAAAGAGCACTTGCTCAGCGTCATATACAGAGGTTGTCTTTGGGAAATAGATGTATGAGTGCAGCCAGCATTGCTGCAGAGGTTGAAGGGGTGGGTGGTCAGCCTGTCAGTGCTCAGATCATATGCTGCACACTACATCAAATTGGTCTGCATGCCTGTCATCACAGAAGGAAGCTTCTTCTAAAGATTATGCACAAGAAAGCCCACAAACAGTTTGCTGAAGATAAGCAGACTAAGGACATGGATTACCGGAACCATGTCCTGTGGTCTGATGAGACCAAGATAAACGTATCTGGTTCAGATGGTGTCAAGCGTGTGTCGCAGCAACAAGGTGAGGAGTACAAAGACAAGTGTGTCTTGCCTACAGTCAAGCATTGTGGTGGGAGTGTCATGGTCTGGGGCTGCATGAGTGCCGGCACTGGATAGCTACAGTTCATTGAGGGAACCATGAATGCCAATATTGACATACTGAAGCAGAGCATGATCCCCTCCCTTTGCAAACTGGGCCTCAGGGCAGTATTCCAACATGATAATGACCCCAAACACCTCCAAGACAACCCTTGCCTTGCTAAAGAAGCTGAGGGCAAAGGTGATGTACTGGCCAAGCATGTCTCCAGACCTAAACCCTATTGAGCATCTGTGGGGCACCCTCAAATGGAAGGTGGAGGACTGCAAGGTCTTTAACATTCACCAGCTCTGTGATGTCCTCATGGAGGCGTGGAAGATGGCAACCTGTGAAGCTTTGGTGAACTCCATGCCCATGAGGGTTAAGGTAGTGCTGGAAAATAATGGTGGCCACACAAACTATTGATGCTTTGGGCCCAATTTGGGCATTTCACTTAGGGGTGTGTATACTTTTGTTGTCAGCGGTTAAGACATTAATGGCTGTGTGCTGAGTTAGTTTGAGGGGACAGCAAATTACACTGTTATACAAGCTGTACACTCACTACTTTACATTGTAGCAAAGTTTCATTTCTTCAGTGTTGTCACATGAAAATATATAATAAAAAATTTACAAAAACGTGAAGGGTGCACTCACTTTTGTGAGATACTGTGTATATATATATATATATATATATATATATATATATATATATATATCATCGTTTGTAGACTCTATAACTTTTACACACACTGTTTTGGATTGTTTTTACTAAAATAATGTAGCAGATTACATTTTGGTCTAAGAGCCGGTTCACATTAGCGCGACTTGTCAGGCTACTTGTCAGCCTGACAAGTCGTGCTCCCTCACGGTCCATTGACCGCTACAGGACCCGTTCTAATAGGAGCGACACAAGTCGCTTCGACTTAGAAAAAGGGTCCTGTACTATTTCGGGGCGACCTCGGAGCAACTTGCATAGATTTCCATTATGTGAAGTCCCTGCAAGTCGCTCCGAAGTCGTGGTGCAATGTAATGCACAAGTGGCCCCGAAGTAGTAAGGAGTCGTGTCGCCTCAGTGTGAACCAGCTCTTACTTTAGAAAGAAAGAATATTTATTTGCTACATTTTTTAACAAAAACTAAGGAAAAGGTGTTTTTTTTTTTTCAACATTTCCGGTATTTTTTTTATTTACATAGCAAAAAAAAACAGTGGTGATTAAATATCACCAAAAGAAAGCTCTATCTGTCTCGAAATAATGACAATAATTGTTGCATGCTTGAGTAATTGTCACTCAAAGTGTGACAGTGCTAAAACGCTGAAAATTGACCTGGACTGGAAGTGGGTGAAAGTGTCCAGACTTGAAGTGGTTAATAGATGGTTTACATGGAGCACTTACCTCTTTGACATGGTAAATTAATAATACAATGTGCTATGGTAATTCTTCTATTTCTTATGACCAGTTATTCTTTAAAATGTATCTGTTATGTATGAATTCCAAGGATTTGTATTTGAAGTCATTTTCAGTTTCCTCAGCCCTTACAGGCTATCAGGGTGAATGTCTTTGGTTATTGTATGTGTAGAAGCTCCTGTGAGAAAAGGCATTGAGACCACTGATACAACCTCATCTCCATGGGCGTCCGCAGAACTTTTTTCAGGGGGGGGGGGGCAACATTTTAAGGTCACCCATGTTCCGCCCCTTTTCAACAATGTCATTATACTTATTTTGAGTATTTATTTTTAAAGAGCAAACGGCAGCATTTACAATATTTATAAAGCCTCTAACATAAAAAAAAAGCATGTTATACAGCACAGTGCTTTGCTGTGTAATTTGGCCCCTTCTGTCACCTAAAATACCTGGCTGATCCTGCCTGGCTATGTCCTCCCCTCTGTAAACTGACCATGGTATACCATGGTGGCTGAGCCCTGACACTGTTGTCAGTTTACCTGCCTCCGTCATCCTGTGTACCCCCTGTGTCTGTGTTTTATAAAAATAAGCCATTCTTTACAAGTTTTCAGTCGTCGCTCATGTGACCCGCCGCCTCTCTCCTCCTCCCCTCCCGACTGACATCAGTGAAGAATCCTCGGCCCCGCCCACTGTAGGCAGCTGTCAGATGGGAGAGGAGAGAGCCGAGCGGTCACATGAGCGGTGCTGGACCCTCTGAAAATTGGTAAAGAATGGCTTATTTTTTTAAAACACATACACAGACACACAGGCACACATGATTATTAAACAGACCAGACAGGATGGTATAAAGTGGTTTAACAACCACTTGAAAGGGGAACTTGAGATTCCAGGGGGGAATTGCCCCCCTTGCCCCTACCTGCGGAAGCCCATGCTAATCTCTAATTGCATCTACAGAACATATATATGGTACTGTAGGTGTTACTAAGTGGGTCGATCATTCCCCCCAAATATGTTCTTGTAATTCAACTTTGCAGGCAGACACCTCAGCAGGATCCAATTTCTGCATAGCATTTGAAGCCAGGGAAAGACTTAACATGAGGGTGACAAAAATAAAAACTATTGCTGCATTACATGACATTTTCTAGTTGGCTACACTTTAGCTTTAAACTGAATATTATATATCACTTTTATAGAGAGGCTATGTAACTAAAGGGATAGATAGATAGATAGATAGATAGATAGATAGATAGATAGATAGATAGATAGATAGATAGATAGATAGATAGATAGATAGATAGATAGATAGATAGATAGATAGATAGATAGATAGATAGATAGATAGATAGATAGATAGATAGATAGATAGATAGATAGATAGATAGATAGATAGATAGATAGATAGATAGATAGATAGATAGATAGATAGATAGATAGATAGATAGATAGATAGATAGATAGATAGATAGATAGATAGATAGATAGATAGATAGATAGATAGATAGATAGATAGATAGATAGATAGATAGATAGATAGATAGATAGATAGATAGATAGATAGATAGATAGATAGATAGATAGATAGATAGATAGATAGATAGATAGATAGATAGATAGATAGATAGATAGATAGATAGATAGATAGATAGATAGTGTAGTTAATATAGTGTTTTTTTTGTGTATATGTCCCTGACACTCACAAACACACAATTTAATGTCCTGCTGGAGGCTTATGCAATGCATTACAGGGGATTTAGCACAGTTTGCGTCCCAGAGAACAAGCACTAAGAGGAAAAAAATAGACAGGCAGACTTTGGCTGTGCGGGAATGATGCTTGCTTTTCCAGGCTCTGCTGAAATGTTTATTTATAACTCCCACTGTCTGGCAGAATCCTTGCCAATCAAAACACTTGAAGGATTTTCCAACTGGTTGGGGGCATTCCATTTCAAAAAAGCGTTCTTTAAGGGGGGGTTGGGATACTTGATATGAGTTAAGCTGTAAAATTAGTTTCAGAACAGTGGGTCATCTAAACTCAAGTCAGCTTGTAAAAAAATATATATATATTTAATTAACCCCTTTGACTGTGTGTAAAGAACGCAAATATACATAGTTTTGACTGTTAAAATCTACAAGTAGACATCAATATTTTTTTACTATTGTTTGTATTTACAGTTAGTGCCGATTCACACTAATGCGATCACAGACATCGCATATGATTCGGAGCGCACTGCTCCTAAAACCACACGCAATGTCTGTGCGGTGCAAGTTCAGCCATACAGTTTGTATGGCTGAATTTGCAACGCAATCGCAGTGAAGACGCACAGGACCCTTTTTTTGGTCCACAGCAGAATCGGAACGCATGGCGGTTCACACTAATGCAATCCGATTCTGTGTGAACTTTCAGATCGCACTGCGTTATGCGACCTGATCTGGGGGTTCTGGGGGTGTCGTTAACCTTGAATTGACACCCTCAGCGTATCGCATATGGCAGCGTGAACTGCCTGTGCTGCGGATGCGATGCGGGAACATACATTATTTTCGAAGTGTTCCCGCATCACACAATAGTGTGAACCAGCACTTAAGCGGTATGTATATATAAACTGGAAAATTAAGAGAAAAAATGTATATCGTTATTTTCTTACTACTGGATATGTTTCTTTTTTTTTCCTATTCTTGTTCCTAAATAAGGCTGTGTAAATTAACATTTTTTTCCTACTGGATGAAGGTTTTTTTAAACACTAAATACCCTTATTTATCGGTGTATAACACGCACTTTTTTCCCCTGAAAATATAGTGCAAACAACGAGTGCGTGTTATACGCCAATATTTTTTTTCCAACGGGGGGGGGATCAGGTGGTCTGTCCCAGGTGCCACACATTGGAGGGGTGTCAGGCCCACCGCCCCGCCTCTCCTGGCCCTGGGACAGCCCTGACAGCGTACTCTGCAGTTAAGAAAAAATCTTGCCAGACCCTTTTTATAGATCCTTCCTACATTATATCACTGTCATTGAAAAACGGTGCCTCTAAATATCTTGTTAGCTTTGTTCTTTCTGGCTTCTCTCATCCTCCCGATCCTCCTCCCCTGAGTGTAGCTTTAGGTTGGTGGGGGAGAGCAATCAAATGACCGGCCATTAGATGTCAGCAGAGAACAGTCACTTGACCGGCCAAGAACAAAGCTACTGAGGTATTTAGAGGCATCGGTTTGACAGTGACACAATGTAGGAAGCATCTATGAAAAGGAGCTGGCAGTGATTTTTTTTGCTTTAGAGTATGCTGCCAGGGCTGTCCCAGGAGATTGGGGGTCTCCTGGGAGTGCAGGGGGGTTATGCAATGTAAAGGGGGCTTTATAATAAAAGGGGGTATGCACTGTGCATGGGGGGAACTGTGTAATGTAAATGGGGTTGGGAAATGTATAGGGGGGCTGTTTAATTAAAGGGGCTGTGTACTGTGCAGGGGGAGGAGGAGGGGGCTGTGTGATGTAAAGGGGGCTGTGCAATGTAAAGGGGGACTGTATAATGAAAGGGGCCGTGTACTGTTATTTTTAAATATTTAAAATGTTTTTTTTCCTGAAACTTCCCTCTTAAAATGAAGGTGCGTGTTATACGCTTGTGCTTGTTATACACCGATAAATATGGTAAATCTAATTTCTGGGGACAAAAAACTGTATGGGACAAAGCAGATTGCAGCATGTGTGTTGTGATTGTACATGATGCTTTCTGTGGCAGGCAGAGGTATTGTATCCCTGTATCTTCTTGAATATAAAGTAAAACAGTATACTACTGTATATTTAGTCTTTCTTAGATTACCATTGGTAAGGGTTTTTGGGTTCTGGAACATCATTCAATAAAAAATAAAATAATAAGTGAAAGATTGTAATTGCTTATGTCATACAAATACCGATTGTCCAAAAGATTAGTATAAACTGCTGATAACTGATCTAAGCATGACATGCCAATTTTCCTACACCTTATCAGTTTTTTCTTCAGGTGTTGAAATGGGAATGAAGAATGTTTGGCACTCCAGTTTTGTACCAACTTAAGGTTTATAAAGAGGTCTGAATTTTTTTGTGACATGGAATTTGAAGTCATCAACCACAGGAGACGGACAACCTCAGTTGTGTTCACCTCTAAATCTATTTGTTTTGGTGACACTGTGAACAGGTCTAATTTCTCTTTGAGTTGTACTGAGCAATCTTAGCAAATTGAGAGGAAAAACACTGCTAGTTCTTTCAACAGCAAGATCTTTTGTAGCACTGATACTTTGAGTATACACATTTTAAATTAAATTATCAGCTCCTAGTAAAAAATCTGAATTTTCTTCTTTTTTATTTATTTTTTTTGTGAAATGCTACAAAAATCTTAAAGAGGTGCACATTTTGGTAAACAGAGTTTGATTGATTTGTAGTCAACTTTTGGGTTCAAAAAAGCAAAATATATGTGAAAATGCATCAATATTTGTTGCTGAATAATGCCATTTTGAAATACAGCTTGTAAATTGAATGAACGAATGAGTTTAGACTTTTCATAAGATACTTTCCATAAACGTTTGGAATGTGTCTGAAGAAATTTGTGCCAATTCAGCCAGAAGAGCCTTTGTAAGTAGGGATGATCGAATGGTTCGGGTCGACCATCGGTTCGGCCCGAACATTGGGTGTTCGAGGTTCGACCGAATTTAGAACTTTTTGCCCAAAAAGTTTGGAATTCGGCAACCAGAACCGCCCAAAATGCAATGCTTCAGGAAATGGGCTTTAAAAGCCCGTGATTGGACCAGAACCATTAGCAAAAGCCAATTGAGGGGGCAGGAGAATGCTAGGAATGTGATTGGAGTGACTAGGGGGTCCCTAGACCAATCATTAGTGAATACGCCCCCCCAGTATATAAGATCGCCCCCGCCATATTCCTAGCATTGTTATAATGGACATGGAAGAGAGTGGAAGCAGTTCTGTTAATTTTACTTTAAAAGTGTCATTTAGCTATTTTTAGTGTGAGGAAAGGGATATCTAGTGTAGTTAGAGTGCTCCTTTACACTTAAGTTAGCTTCAAAAATTTAGTTTCTGTAGGGAAAGTGTTAAGTGTAAGGGGACCATAGTGTAGTGTAGGGTTAACTGGCAGTGACTGCTATGGCAGGGTGACAAAACCTTTCCATAGCAGGGTGACCGCTATAGAGAAATGATAATTTCTCTGAGTTGCTTCGGCACACCCATATGGCTTCTCACCAGCCAAGCATTTTTCATGCTGCAGGGGCTGCCACTGCCAGTGCTTTTTTGAGGACATGTTTTTTTGAGGACATGTTTGATGTCAGACATGACATCTGAACATGTGTATAGCGGGTATATATACACATATATGTCTGAATATATACCCCTAGACATATATAGGTGTGATAGTAGCAGAAATAAATGCTTGCGGTAATGAAATCATTTACAGTAATATATTTCTGCTACTATCACACCTATATATGTCTAGGGGTTTATATTCAGACATATATGTGTATATATACCCCCTATACACATGTTCATATGTTTTGCCTGCCTCAAAAGAACCCAAAAAAATGCCAAAAAAACGCTAGCGACAAAAAAAAATGCCCAGGTGTGTTTTTGCTGGC
Source organism: Pelophylax lessonae (assembly GCF_965119305.1). NCBI lineage: Eukaryota > Metazoa > Chordata > Amphibia > Anura > Ranidae > Pelophylax > Pelophylax lessonae. Next base: position 285,577,531 of record NC_138768.1, read on the forward strand.
ATTTTTTGGGGGGTTTTGGAGGCAGGCAAAAGATCTGAACTTGTGTATAGTGGTGTATATACACACATCCATATATTTATATACACACCTAGACATATATAGGTGTGATAGTAGCAGAAATATATGCTTGCGCTAATGAAATCATTTACAGTAATATATTTCTGCTACTATCACACCTATATATGTCTAGGTGTGTATATAAATATATGTATGTGTGTACATATACCACTATACACAAGTTCAGATGTTTTGCCTGCCTCAAAAGAACCCAAAAAAATGCCAAAAAAACGCTAGCGTCAAAAAAAAAATGCCCAGGTGTGTTTTTGCTGGCATTTTTTGGGGGGTTTTGAGGCAGGCAAAACATATGAACTTGTGTATAGTGGTATATGTACACACATACATATATTTATATACACACCTAGACATATATAGGTGTGATAGTAGCAGAAATATATTACTGTGAATGATTTCATTAGCGCAAGCATATATTTCTGCTACTATCACACCTATATATGTCTAGGTGTGTATATAAATATATGTATGTGTGTATATACACCACTATACACAAGTTCAGATCTTTTGCCTGCCTCAAAAGAACCCCAAAAAATGCCAAAAAAAACGCTAGCGTCAAAAAAAATGCCCAGGTGTGTTTTTGCTGGCTTTTTGTGGGGGTTTTTGGAGGCAGGCAAAACATCAGAACTTGTGCACAAACAATCTTTTTTTTTTATGGTTCTGGACATGCTACAGAGCTGAAACTTCACATGTACACCTTTTAGACCCCCCCCCAGATACTAAATCCAAAGTAAAAATCAAAAAATCTCTTTTTTTTTTAATTTTTCAATAATTGGCTTTTTTATCAAAAATGGCAATTTTTAAGAACTTTTTTTTGTGATATTGTGTCTGGGGGTCTAAAAGGTGTACCTGTGATGTTTCAGCTCTGTAGCATGTCCAGAACCAGAAAAAAGGATCATATAGGTGTTAAAGGAGGGTCCCACATCCCTGTTCTACTGAAAAATTATCTTTTTTTTTTTTTTCATGGTTCTGGACATGCTACAAAATCAAAAAATCTCTCTTTTTTTTTTTTTTTCAATAATTGGCTTTTTTATCAAAAATGACAATTTTTAAGAACTTTTTTTTGTGTGATTAATAGCTAATGGGGCATGACCCAGAACCCTAGGCACTTTTTAGGGGCATTTATTGGGTTTTAGGGCTTAAAAATTGTGCTTTTTGATTACCGAAGTTCGGGTCCCATTGATTTCAATGGGGTTCTGAAATCCGAACCGAACTTTTGGAAAATTCGGGTGTTCTGGTCGAACCGAACTTTTCAAAAGTTCGATCATCCCTATTTGTAAGATTGGTACTGATGTTGGACAAGAAGATCTGGTTCACAATTACTATTCCAGTTAGTTCCAAAGATGTTCAATAGTGATGGGCTTGATGTTTGACTTGAACATCGGGTGTTCGCCGAACAGGGGAACAGTTCTAGCGAACATGCAAACTCTATTAAAGTCTATGGGACATAAATATGAAAAATCAAAAGTCATCATTTTTAAGGCTTATAAGCAAGCTATTGCCATAAAAAGTGTATAGGGACCTGGATACTGCTCTGGGGGACATGTATCAATGCAAATTTTTTTTTTTTTTAAATAATAGCTTTTACAGGAGCAGTGATTTTAATGATGCTTAAAGTGAACCAATTAAAATGAAAAATTCCTTTAAATATCTTGTGTGGCGGGTCCCTTTAATGTGCCTGTAAAGTGGCACATCTGTACGATGTATGCAGCCTGTTGCAGCAATACTAACATTTCTAAAGGAAAAAATATAATTTAAACTTGCTCGCGGCTGTAATGTATTGTCGCTCCCAGCAATACAGATAAGCAAACAAAAAAAAAATGGCATAGCCCCCCCCCAAATCCATGTCAGACCCTTATCCAAGCAGGCAGCCTGGCAGGTCAGGATAGGGGGGTGCCCCCAAAGCAACTTGTCCCCATGTTGATGGGGACAAGGGTCTCTTCTTGACAACCCTGTGATGTGGTTGTGGGGGTCTGTTGAAGGGGGGCTTATCGGAATCTGGAAGCCCCTTTTAACAAGGGAGCCCCCAGATCCCGCCCCTCCCATGTGAATGGGTATCGGGTACATAGTACTCATACCATTCTCCAAAGAAGTGTATAAAAAAATAAACACAAAAGACGTGTTTTTGACAAGTCCTTTATTCAAAAATAAAAAAATAATGTCCCTCAATGTAAATCCATTTTCAATCATGACACTCGCCGAATCCGAAAAATAGAAAAAAAAATCAAAGACGCTTTCGCCTCTTCAGAGGCTTCCTGCAGAATACTGCTTTTGAGCTTTGAAGCTCTTTTATAGGCAAGGGGCGGGGCCACCCAGGTACATCATTTGGAGGCACCGTCCCCTTCTGACGTCAGGTTAGGAGGATTATAGAGAAGTGGGTCGTTCTCATACCCCTCTTTTGAGGAGACTCAAGAATGTCTTGGAACTTGTGGCCCTTAGAGATAGGATTGTACATCCAGAGTTGCCTTCCTGGAAAGTCTCAGACAACATCCTTGATAGGGCATCCTCTTTGCCATCCCTCAATCCAGGTCTATACAAGATAATAAAATTAAACCTGGAAAAGAATAGAGACCAACATGCTTGTCTAGAAGACAAACTTGGCAGAACGGATGAATTCCAGATTTTTATGATTAGTGAGAACAGCTAAGAAACTGCTTCCTTAATTGCCAGCAACTCTTTATTTCCAATGCCATAATTCTTTTTGGCTGAAGGCATTAAACAAGAGAAGTAATCACAAGGATAAAGCTGCATCTTTTCTCTGCTTAACTGAGAAAGATGATGGCAGAATCTGAAGCATCCACTTCCAGGATAAAAGGTAGTTCAGGGTCAGGATAAACCAATACCGGGGCAGAAGTGAAAAGAGTCTTTAGTTTACTAAAAGCAGTCTGTGCCTCAGGTGACCACACAAAGGGCATCCCTTTCTTTTTCAGCTGCATAATTTGTGCTATTACCTTAGAGGAGTTTCTCATGAATTCTCTGCAGAAGTTGGCATTGTATTTTCTTAATGTTTCCAGGGGCCAGAAAATCCACCACTGCTTTGATATTCTCGGAATCCATGCTCACTCCTTCTGGAGAAATAACACACCCCAGGAATTGGATCTTGGTTCTTTCAAACGAATATTTCTCCAGTTTCATTTAAAATCGATTCTACCTTAATCTTCCAAAGCCAGTGCAAACATCCTTGCAATGCTCTTCCAGGTTATTGGAAAAGATGAGAATATCATCAAGATAAGCAATCACAAACATTGTTGATGAAGTGCTGGAAAGTTGTGGGGGCTAGAAATGCCCATATCTGGTTCTAAAGGTGGTTTTCCATTAATCTCCTTGAAGAATGTGGACAGGGTGTTATGCCCCCCGTAGGCCTAGTTTTGTAACAACTTTAGCAACAACAGAGTCTTTACAACATTTGAGATATCAAGGGATAATGGTTTTTAATAGTTAACTTGTTCAGGTCCTTGTAATCGATGCATGGATCCATGGTGTAGTCTTTCTTTTCAACAAAGAACAGGGCTGCTCCTGCAGGAATTGCTGAGTGTCTGATAAAGCCCTTCTCTAAATTCTCATCAAGCCATTCCCTAAGCACCTTTAATTCAGGTTCTGACAGATTGAAAAGGTGACTGAAGGGTATTTATGCCCCCTAGGAGCAGCTCAATGGGACAATTATATGAGGTGGTAATTGATTGACATTCTTCTTATCACAGACATCCCGGAACTTATGGTATTGTGGAGGCAAGTTTTCATATGAGTGGCGAATTACCACATCACCTTGTGATTCTTTGATTGGAGTACTTGTTGTCCGAGGTTCTCTACAATGTTCCTCTCCATGGAGGATGCAAAATTTATAGTCCGTGCTCCCCAGTTGATGGAGGGATTGTGAATAGAAAACCTAGGAATGCCCAGGATGACAGGAAATTTGGGTGAGGTAATCAGCTGGAAGCTGATAGTCTCACAATGGTCAGCCCCAAATAGGAGTACCAGAGGAACCATTTCATGTGTAACAGGTTTTGACGATAAAGGTGAACCATCAACTGTCTCCATATCAGTAGGGGCAGATTTATTTCTTGTTTCAATATTATTGCTTTAGGCAAATTGTATGTCCTTAAAGTTCCCCCCAGGCCCAGAGTCCAGCATAGTAGAGCAAGGAATTTTCATGGCCCTCAGTGATAATTTTGACAGGGATGACAAAATGAAACAGTAAAAATTAACTTTATTTTCTTCATGGATTAATGGAGAGATAGACTAAGCAATCATACTATCTTTTGTTCCTCCAGCTGGGATACTATGCACCATACTCAGTACTATGGCTTACACATATGGGATAAGACAATCTTTGGGATTGCTAGTTGTATAAACATCAATTATGAAATGGGGATCTACTATTTTCTTCTGAAGTTTACTTTTTTTGTGCTTCGCTGGTCATGGATAATACTGCCACAGCTCCTGGTACAGATGTCCCCGTCAACCCTTGGTCCATATTACCACATATTGAACTTAAAGCCAACCTTTACGTATCTATGCATTATGCTCCTGAGGAAGTGGAGCGTTCTCCATGAAATGCATTGAGCCATTTGGATGCATTTTTTGCCACATTTATGCATTTACATATCTGTTTTATATGCATTTTTCTGTACTCATTTTTAATTTGTTTATAAACTGTATAGGAGGACTCAATTACAAATTGTCTCTTTTTTATCATCATGCTTTTTGACGTGTATATAAATATATAAATATATATATGGATTTATAAATGTCTTTTACATTTGATCATTTTACCAGCCGTTTCACACATGCCTCATTTAAAGTCCCATTTCTTTTTTTTTTTAGATAGACTGGGTAATGGAATTTATTTTTTTAGGCACTGTAACATAAGTCGCAATTGTTCTTGTAACTTTGTTGGGACCATTAATTGCGTAATGCCCAGAGTCCCTTAGTTCTTAGAGTGTCTTCTTTCTCCTGGGTGGAAATAGATCTATTAACCACTTCAGCCTTGGAAGATTTTACCCCCTTTCTGACCAGGCCCTATTTTGCGATTCGGCACTGCGTTACTTTAATGGACAATTGCGCGGTCGTACAAGGCTGTTCCCAAAAAAAATGGATGTCCTTTTTTCACACAAATAGAGCCTTTTTTGGTGGTATTTGATCACCTGTGCAATTTTTATTTTTTGCGCTATAAACAAAAAAAGAGCGACAATTTTGAAAAAACAATATTTTTCACATTCTGCTATATGACATTCTCCCAAAAAAAATGTAAAAATCAAAATGTTTCAACATTTTAGGCAAATTTGTTTTCTGCTGCATATTTTTGGTAAAAAAAAATCACAATAAGCGTATTTTGATTGGTTTGCACAAAAGTTATTGCGTCTACTAACTACGGGAATGATTTATGTCATTTTTATTGTTTTTTTTTTTTTACTAGTAATGGTGGTGATCTGCGATTTTTAGTGGGACTGCGACATTGCGGTTGAAAGATCAGACCCCTAACTGACATTTTTTACACTTTCGGGGTTACCAGTGACATTACAACAGTAATCAGTGCTAAAAATATGCACTGTTACTGTAATAATGCCATTGGCAGGGAAGGGGTTAACAGTATAGGTTATCAAGGGGTTAAATGTGAACCTAGGGGAGTGATTCTAACTGTATGGGGGTTGGGCTTCTGAGATGACCATAGAGACATATGATCCTATATAGAAGGATCACATGAGCAGCAATCGGAGCCGCCTGACACACGCATCGGCTTCCCACTGCTGAGCGGGGCGGGAGTGGGCTGGTGGCGGGGCGTGCTCACCCCCTAGCTGCAGGCACGCGACAGACATAGAGCTACGTCAGGAGGGCCGCCCTGCCGCAGTAAATCTGCCGCGAGTGGTCCGGAAGGGGTTAATAGAATCAACCTGCATGGCTTTGGGAATGTTAGATTCCAAAACTGACCCTATCAGAAAAACGCGTGCCACTTTTACTTCCAGACATTCCCATTCTCTCCTTCCTCCTTTCTGTAAATCTCTGATCACTTCATATACATATAATTGGATGAAAGCCTCAAGGTCATTAGGAGTCTCCATTCTAGCCAGCTCATCTTATACCTGTTCAGCCTATGAGAGCCTCAAAGAACCTATGGTGGAACTGACTCTTTTGCGCTGCTGGGTTCCAGTTGGTATCTGCGATCCAACGTCTGAATTCTGCTGTGTACTCAGCAATAGAGGGCCTACCCTCCCGCAAACTGTACAACATTGCTTCAGCAGTAGCGCAGTGGTTGGAATCATTAAAAAACGAGTTCACCGAAAGACCCAAGCTAGAGCTTCCTCAGGCAGGTGGTTGATAACCAACATTACCTTCCTTTTCTCAGAAGCAAACGCAGTGGGTTGCATTTGGAAATAAATGCTACATTGGTAAGGAAACCTCTGTAATGGTGGTGGTCTCCATTGAACTTGAGTGATAGAAGCATACGTGGGTTAGCATCATCTCAGGAACTTAAGTCTAGCAACCATCTCTGCAGAGCATAGATTTCCTCATGTTGCCCTTTTACCACACTTTCTAGTTGGAACTTAAGTCTAGCAACCATCTCTGCAGAGCGTAGATTTCCTCATGTTGCCTTATTACCACACTTTCTAGTTTAAAAATGTTTCTTGGTAGGTAATGCCAAACTCCTGAAGCTCTGCAATTTGCTACCTAAAAGAGGTCACAGCATTGGCTATAGCGCCCTCCATGTTTGGGCTAGATAATTCTGTCATCATGATAAGGGATCAGGCTCACAGACCAGTTGATATGGCAGAAGTAGAACTACCACTAACCAGCAGGATAGGTACACAGGCAGTCAACCTGGTGAATGACGCAGGCTCACTTGAGGTGTGGAGTCTAAGAACTAACCTGGTGTTCACTAGAGCTCTTGATGGAGATGAATTTTGCTGCATGTTAGTACCGGGTCGCGGTCCTTAGGATCACTCACCAGGAGGTGAGCACTCCAGGGTCCAGTAGTGTATAAGCAGGTAGGGATCAAACAGAAGTCAATAAGCAAGCTAAAGGTCAATAATGAGTAGTTGCAGGTTGGGATCAAGCAGAAGCTTAGTCGAGGAATAAGCCAAGGGCTAATAACAAGTGGTAGCAAGATATAGACAACAGCAGGGAAGACTGGAGCAAAATACCGGCTGGAGAGAGCACAATAAGAAGTGCAGAGACATGGCCTAAATCAGTAAGTTCATGAGGAGCAAAGAGATCAGGGTTCAAGACAAACAAGGTTTAAGACAGGGTCATTCAAGGAATTGTCCCAGGAACTGTCCAACATTCCAGGCATCAGCAACAAGAGACATTGCCGGACACAGTAGAGTTTCCAGTTTCAAATTCAGGCCCTGATGCTATCATACTCTCTGTTCACCCTCAGGACTAAGGATTGGTGAGAACTCTTCATTGACATCAAAAAATAATTAGCCTTCCATCATTCCAATGACTCCTAATTAAATTCAGTTCAACCACCCTGTCGGTATGTTTTCACTCGATTACCACTACAGGCAATAGGCTGCAGTGCTTATTTGTGTATAATGATGGCGGCGGAATTTTTTTGCTGTCAGAATACAATGACATAGTGGGGAGGATTACCGCATCGACATCAAAAGTGATGAATGTTGAAAGAATAAAAATGGACCCATGTATGGTTACCTTTTGGGTGTCTGCATTCTGAATGAAGCAGTAAAGCAGACATCTTTAGACAGCATCGCTGTCAATCTGTGGATAGGGTAATGTTAGACTAGCAGATTTAGATGGAATTGATTAACCACTTCAGCCATGGAAGGTTTTACCCCCTTCCCGAACCAGGCCATTTTTTGCGATACAGCAATGTGTTATTTAAAATTAAAAAAAAAAACAATATTTTTTACTTTCTGCTATAAAACATACCCAATAAAAAAATTAAAAAAATCTAATTTCTTTAAAAATATAGGCCAATGTGTAATCTGCTAAATTGTTTTGGTTAAAAAAAATCCCAATAAGTGTATATTGATTGGTTTGCACAAAAGTTATAGCGTCTACAAACTATGGGATAGATTTATGGACTTTTTTAATTTTTCTTATTGTTTTTACTGGTAATGGCAGCAATCAGCAATCTTTAGCGAGATTGCGACATTGCGGCAGACAAATTTGACACTAAGTGACACTAAACGATCAAAGGGTTAAGTGTGCTCCTAGGGAGTGCTTTCTAACTGTGGGGGGGAATGGATGCATTGGACGAAAGGAGAGATCTGTGTTTCAGCTTAGCTGAAACACAAGATCTCTCTTTTACTCCCTGACAGAACTGCGGTCTGCCTTGTTTACATAGGCAGACCGCCGTTCTGCCCTTCCTCCGAATGATCGCGGGTCCTGGCAGCCATCATGGCTGCCGGACCGACTGTTTGGCTCCCGCTGTGTCCAATCACAGCGGTAGCGACGCACCGGCGGTGTGCACCCACCCCAGAGCGCTCGCACAAGATTACGTACATGTACGTGATTTTGCGCAGCTGGGTCACCCTGCCACAGTATAAATGTGGTGGGCGGCCCGGAAGTGGTTAACAAATTGAAGACCACAAGTGTCCAAAAGTGTCTTTGTATGTATGCCATTAACGGTATCCATCACTGGAAACACCAGAACTCAACAATTCGAGATAGTTTTAGTCACATGTAAGTTTGATGGTCATATAGTAGAGGTCTACAGAAAGCGCTTGTGTGTCTGTGTATATGCTATACACATATACACACACATACTATATATGCAAACATTGACATGTAGATTCATTTTTATTTTACTTAAGTTAAAGCGTTGTTCAATATACACTCTCTCTTGTCTATGCCTTGCCCTTCTGTTTATCATATCATAGGAGGATTATTTGTTAGAAAATACTATAGGAAGTGAAGACACACCATCTTGCCAGTGGAAAATCTGAGGTCTGTAATGTTAACACAAGAATCGTAGGTATAAGAGGCTGCCTTCCGGGTATATTCAAAAACAGCCTGTCCTAGAAACAGTATGCTTCTTAGAAGTGGGACGCTAGGTAATAAGGCAGACATGTGAGTCAATAAACAGTACTGTAAGGAATTGGCTCACAAATCCATCCAGATTTAAGGGAGCTATTCATTCCATTTTCTAACTTATGTAGTAGTATAAATAGGCTCAGGTGAAGGAAAAACTTTGAAAGGGATCTAAAAATTAAAATGTTGATTAAAAAAAAACAATAATAATATTGGTCAATAAAAATACACATTCATTTTTATGACTGGATTAAGAGATCACATTAAACATTAATATTTTTCCTGCCACATAATCACTGTTGTAGAACTACTTATACAGACGCCATTCTGTTGCACAGATTATGGGTATTATGTGTGAAAAATTCAGAATCTACAGCACATAGGTACTGAATGTTACATTAGGTGTTACATTTTTTTTATTCATTAACTAAAAGCTCAAGTGGAGTTGTTTTTAACTACTTAGTACACCTTTTATTTAACCACTTCAGCCTCGGAAGATTTTACCCCCTTCCTGACCAGGCCCTATTTTGCGATTTGGCACTGCGTTATTATAATGGACAATTGCACCGTGCAACGCTGTACACAAACAAAATTTACAGCTTTCTTTTGGTAGTATTTGATCACCTGTGCGATTTTTATTTTTTGCACTATAAACAAAAAAAGAGCGACAATTTTGAAAAAAAAAATAATATTTTTCACATTCTGCTATGTAACATTCCCAAAAAATTTTTTTTAACATTCTAGGCCAATTTGTTTTCTGCTACATATTTTTGGTAAAAAAAAAATCGCAATAAGCGTATTTTGATTGGTTTGAGCAGGACCCTAGTTTTCCTTCTGTATTGAACTGTATTGTAATTGTACTGCCCCCCCCCCCCTCTACATTGTAAAGAGCTGCGTAAACTGTTGTTGCTATAAAATATTCTGTATGATATTATAGTAATATGTCCCCTGCCACCTCTAAGGCTGAGAAATGAGCAAGTAAAGACCACGGATCACTCAGTTCTCAGTCTTCAGTGAGCAGAGAGCCAGTGACTGTGCCGCTCTGCCCCTCCAGCGCTTGCAGGAGAGCTGTGCTGTGAAAGAGATGGAAGCAGCTGATTAAGGCTCTCAGCAGCACTCAGAGAAGCTGGGCCAACTACCAGTCAGGCATCTGGGTGGATCCCAACATTAAAGTTTGGATCCCTTTAGGGTCTGGACTGGCTGAGTGATGTCAGCAGACAGCAGACTTGAATCCACTGCCGGCTGAATATGGGTCACAGGAGTGTAGAACTAAGTGCACTCCTGTGACCCACAGGAGAAGTAGGGCTGAAGGAGCTTTCTCCATACTTCTCGTTAAACTACAAATCAACATACTGACATAGCACAAGTTTCTTGTATCTGTCTCCGGCTACAAATTGCTGTTAATCACTGGCATTAGTGATCTGAAGCAATAATTAATCAGTAGGTTTCCTCCTACTTGCCCTGCCAGGCTGCATGTTCAGCTAAGGATTTGCCATGGATCTTTGTGCTTTATTCATTTTTGTGCGGTGAGCCCTCCTAAAATCCATACCAAACCCAAAGGACCTGGTTTGAATTATGGCAGAAACCCTCACATCAATTTTTTTTTAAACTGTCCCTAGCTCCTTTGTGTAAATGGCATTGTGAACCATTAAATAATAAGGTCGGTGACATCTTTGGTTAAGGATGTGGTGAATGGAAGAATGAAGCTCAAGGGAGAAAAGCCCTACTATATATGATGTTTGGTACCTGCTGAATGGTCTAGAAGTCTGATGTTCGAATGAATGCCCGAATAAGCAAATTTTGATCCTAACCTGTGTTCAGACCAAACAGGGAGCTCACCCCTGCCCATAACCTAACCCTCTCAAACGCTGGTGGGTTTATAGAAAATCTCACAATATTCTTTGTTGCATCTGCCCTCAACTTAACCATCTGGAGGCCCAGTGCCAGAGCAGGATTAGCCAATGGCAGGTGACATGGGCCAGCCAAGCTCCACGCATGATCATGTGGCCTGTACTACTAAAAGAACCAGGTCACAGTGTTAAATGGTGAGCCATAGCAACCTCTAGCTGATGTGTGGTTCCCTCATTTTGCCTTGAACCATGATCTGTTCTACAAAGTACAATGTGGATCTAAAGTCCCGTATATGTATCAATCAGTCCTAGGTGTCTTTTTTGTGATCTCCAGTGCAATCTTCCCGCAACTGCATTTGTACCTTCAAGATTAGTGGAAGTGTTTTACTGTGAGACACACAAGCAATTGTGGGGTGATTGCACTGAAGATAAGTTAAAGACACATAAAACGGATTGATACACGTTATATGTGTTTCGAACTACAGGAAACCCCCGCTCCATCGCGGTTCAGTTTTTGCGGTCCCGGTAAATTGCGTTTTTTTTTTTGTAATGTTATTTTACTATACAAATCATTAACCACTTGCCTTCTGTGCACTTAAACACCCTTCCCATCCAGGCCAATTTTCAGCTTTCAGCGCTGTCACACTTTGAATGACAATTGCGCGGTCATGCTACACTGTACCTATTTGAAATTTTTATCATTTTTTTCACACAAATAGAGATTTCTTTTGGTGGTATTTAATCATCTCTGGGTTTTTTATTTTTTACAAAAAAAAAGAATAAAGACAAAAAATTTTGAAAAAAAAAAAAAAGTTTTTCTTATTTTCTGCGAGTAAATTTTGAAAATAAATTTTTCTCCTTCACTGATGTGCGCTGATGAGGCGGCACTGATGGGCACTGATAGGCTGCACTGATGGGCACTGATGAGGTGGCACTTATGGGCACTGATGAGGTGGTACTTATGGGCACAGATGAGGAGGTACTAATATGCCGCACTGATGAGCACTGATAGGCGGCACTGATAGGCGGCACTGAGAGGCGGCACTGAGAGGCGGCACTGATGAGCACTGATAGGCGGCACTGCTGGGCACTGATAGGCGGCACTGCTGGGCACTGATAGGCGGCACTGATGGGCACTGGCGGATGGCACTGGACACTGACGGGTGGCACTGATGAGCGGCACTGATGGGCAGCACCATCAGTGCCCACACTCAGTGCCCATAGTGCTGCCAGTCAGTGCTCATCAGTGCCTAGATGAGCAGGCACTGATGGGCACTGACTAGCAGCACTATGGGCACTGATTGTGGGCATTGATGGGGGCACTGATGGCGGGCACTGTGGGCACTGATGGGGGGGCACTGTGTGTGTGTGTTTTTACCTTGCAGTAATCAGGGCACTGGTGATCGGTGCCCTGATTACATTGCTGTGTGTCCCCGGCGCTGTGAGGCTCCCCCTCCTTCCTCACACTGCAGGCTCTGTGTGAGGAAGGAGCGCCGGCGATGAGAGATGATCTCATATGTTTACATATGAGATCATCGCTCATTGGACGGCCAGATCACGTGGTGAATGGCCGCTGTGATTGGCCATTCACCACGATCTGTGATCGGCCGTGTCCAAGGGACACGGCCGACACAGATTTTCCCCGCAGCGCGCTCGCGGGCGCGGGCTGGGGGCGTGTCACTGGGAGGCCGTTTAAAAACGGCCTCCCGAAAATTCGGACGGGGGGTGGTTAAAAATGGAATATTTTTGTGTTTTCCATAGTTCTTGCTCAGTATCTTTTATGTGTTTAAATGAGTTTCTATTGTTTTAAAAGTGTGTTTAAAAAACCTTAAAATGCTTTTACACGTACATGCATTTTAATAGGGTTTATCTATATCGCAGATTTTCACTTTTCGCGGCTGGGTCCGGAACTTAACCCCCGCAATGGAGGGGGGTTTACTGTATATTGATTGCCCTTCATTCATTGTGCACCATTAGTCATCTATTACACATGGGTGACCCATCATTATTTATGTATACAGTATATGTAAACACGATTGATAACATTATATTGTTTTTTTACATTTTTATTAAATTATGATATGTAGTGGGTTGTACTAATTCATTTGTTTGGAGTAGGGATTGTGTATTTAGAAGAGCTGCACTTCATTGATTTATTGAACCTCCAAATCAAGCTCACAATGGAAGCAAAATGGCAGGAATTGCACAAAACAACAGATGTTCACCTTCGGCAAACTGGCTTAAAAAAATTATGATACAGGCAAATACATTTGTTTATTTACAATACTAACTACTAAGCAATCATACTGCAATAAAGTACCAATACCAGCTGACAAACCAACAGTATTTTTCATTAATTTAGAGTAGTCAATAAACTAAAATATGACGACCCACTAATTGTTATCGATAACACCAAACAACTTTTTTTTTTAAGTTTTGCTTTCTAAAAAACTTTTGGTAATTATGATGGATCCATTCAAAATGAACGTAAATATAATTTCAGAATGACTGTATCACATAGAAATCTTGAGAAATATGAAATTAACATTTAATTACCATAATGTGTTTAATTGCATAATGTTTCTGACATGCTACCTGAGTACAACAGAGCTGACTTTCATTTGCACTCAGTATCTGTTACATCTTACTGCAGTGCTCAACAATAGTTAACCAGCATTAATGGATTTCAGTTGCCCTGATACCTTTTTTTACATTGTGGCAATATCCTGGTGAAACCATTAGCCTCGTTCGACACTGACACCACCTACATTTTCAAGACAAGTCCAAAACTAATTGCAAAAAAATTACTCTTCAGCAATATGTTGAACATCATTGTCTTGTATGCTGTAAGATGTTTGTAATTTGGTGCTCTGTAGTTGCCAACAAAAATTCTTAACAACATCCCTAAATGCTTTCCGGGTGATTTTCTCTGACCCACTAACAGATTTTCGAATTGCTTGTCATTGAGGACGTATCTGATCTGTGGTCCAACAAAAATGTCTTCCTTAAACTTGGCATCAGTTATTCTAGGAAACATCTGTATCAAAAAAAAAAACGAAAAAAAAAAAACAAACACTTGACCTTCCTTGTAAATTGATATCACAATTTTGTTTTATCAGTCTGAGTTTTATGTGACACAAAAATCTGAAGCAAAAAAAGAAATATAAAAGAGCGATAGCAGTGAAAAGACAAAGTGGTCCACAGAGTCTGCCCCATTTTTTAATATGTTTTTGATTTCCCTTTTGTTACCTACTTTGTCTCAAACATGCTTTAATCCACCTACTGTTGACTGATTTAATACCTTTGCTGGAAGTCTATTACAAGCATCAAGTACTCTTTTGGTAAAATAATATTTTTTCAGATTCAAACTTTCCTCCTGCTAGTTTGAGGTCATGTCCATGTGTTCTTGATCTTGGCTTTATATTGTCCTCCTCAGGGCCGGCCCTACCATGGGTCCTGCTGGGTCCATTGGACCCAGGCAGCACTTTGAGAGGGGCAGCAAACTGATGCCCAAGATTGTTTTTCAGCAGTTTTGTATGTGACAACTGCCCCCCGGGCCACTCCACTGCCCTGTAAAAAGGCCGCCCTACTGCCCTCAACACACATACTAATAGTTGCTGGGCACGAGGGTGCTCACACACAGTCTAACACCGGCTGGTAAACACCCGAGCACATGTGAAGAGCTCAGATGTGTGTACTGCGGGGGCAGGGTACCCACAGGAGACAGAGAGCAAAGATCCCTCTCCCACAGCCAATGTTCGGGCACTGCTTGCATTTCCATTGGGTGGAACTGGAGGAGAAGATGCGGCTGGCCCGGCCCGCCTTCTTCTGCTCACGCCCTTTGATAAGCATGATTTTTTTTGGGGGGGGGGCAACATTTTATTCTTGGACCCAGGCAGCACAATGTCTCGGGCCAGCCCTGGTCCTCCTGAACCTTATTCACCCCCTTTAAGATTCCTGATCCTGGAAGTCTCTCCTGATTTGTTTTATCCTTCAGACCTTTCATCATTTTTGTTGCCCATCTGTACTCATTATATCCTATCATATCTTTTTGTAATTGAGGTCTCCAGAACTGGACACAATGAGGTTGATTTACTAAAACTGGAGGGTGCAACATTTGGTGCAGCTCTGCATAGAAACCAATCAGGTTTTTCTTTTTTGTCAAATTTTAATTGAACAAGCCAGAGTTAGAAGCTGATTGTCTACCATGCACAGCTGCCCCATATTTTGCACTCTTTATTAAATCAACCCCGGCATTTTAAATGAGGACTAACTAAAGATCTATAAAGAGCATTCAGGACCTCCTTTCTCCTGCTGGTGACCCCTCTGATAACGCATTCTACAATTCTATTTACTTTTCCAACTGCCTGGCCACACTGTTTGCTCATTTTGCAATCATCTGAAATAGGTACTGCCAAGTCTTTTTTCTTAAATGTGCTGGCCAATACTGTACCCCCAGTAGTGTTCCCTTATTAAGGGATTCTTTTTCTCTGGGGGCATTGTATTCTATATAGAAACACTGAACTGCAGTCTCCACTGCTTTGACCAATTTTCCAGCAATGCCAAATCATGAACCTTGTTACAGTCACCTCCAGGAATATCAACACTAATGCACACTTTCTTATATCATCAGCAAAAAGGCATACCTTACCCACCCACCATCCTTGGGAAAAAAATATCTTTGTTTGGGCAAAAAATGGTTCATGTGCCACTTACTTTTCAATATAATGCAATTTTCTTTCATGGCTGTCCCATTCACATATGTAATAACAGCACCTGGTGTATATGAGCTGCATTCCAAGCAGTGGAGCCTCTACTTTTAGATCCCTTTAGACATTGCAGTTGTACTAAGCTTAGTGGATGTGCTTGAACAACAGGTCCATGTAAGCTCTAAGGAGAAGGGACCTCTGATTCCTCTTATATTGAATTGTATTGTAACTGTATTGTTTGCCCTAATGTTGTAAAGTGATGCACAAACTGTTGTCCACTATATAAATCTTGTAAAAATGCTAATAATAATGTTTTCATATGTTTCTCTCATGTGTGCAGCATAGCAAACAGGTAGTGCAAATTGCAAAATATTTCTATAAAACAGTACACAAAAGGTTAAACAGGTTGTAATGGCAGAAAGCTTTTTTTTATCTTAACACATTCTATGCATTAGGATAAAAAACCTTCCATGTGCAGCAGCCCCCCTAATATTTACCTGAGCCCATCTTGAACCAGTGAGGGTGCACAAGAGGCTCGACTGTCAGGGACTCTCCCTCCTCATTGGCTGAGATAGCAGCAGGTGCAATCGGCTCCTGTTGCTGTCAATCAAAGTCAGTAAGCCTATGAGGAAGAGAGGGAGTGGGGCCGGGCCAGGCTGAGCTGTGGCTCTATGTCTGAATAGACACACAGAGCAGCGGCATTGCTCAGGTGCCCTCATAGCAAGATGCTTGCTGTGGGGGCACTCGGCAGGGGGAGGGGTCAGGAGAGCCGAAGAGGGACCCGAGAAGAGGAGGATCTGGGCTGCTCTGTGCAAAACCATTACACAGAGCAGGTAAGTATAACATGTTAGTTATTTTTAACCAAAAAAAAAAAAATGTGACTTTATTATCACTTTAAATTGCAGGTTATTTTCATTTTTTTAGCAGCCAAATATTCTATATGGTGCACCAAAAAGTGCTCAGGCAGAAAAATCTTTCTTGTTCAGTGTTACATACTGTACTTTGCATGTTTTCTTTATTTAAGCAAAAGTCAATTTTTAAAATGGTGAACTACTGACCCAGACACTTGATGCCACCTAAAACTAAATACTGATGAAAACCCATTATTATCAGTATGGTGAATACAAACACTTTTGTAAGATAATGCATTTCAAGAACATTGCAGATAAATAGCTGAATTTTGTGCACTGTATTTTAGCCTACTATGAAAACTTAATGAAAATACCTTTATCCTTATAGTGGTGTAAATCTAATTTACCCCATCTGTCAGTTTCTTGCAGCAGTGCTAATTATCAATGGCATTTGATTTTTATTTTTATAAGACTATATATGTTATAGATTTAAGTGTTGTCATAAAGCCAACAGCAAGGCTCTTTATGGTGTCCTTAAAAGCATATTTTTCAGTTTATTTCTCTCCTTTAAGCCAAAAGACATATGCAATTATTTAGAAATGTCTGACCTTGAACATTTTCCAGCACATCAATGTATCTGTGTTACCATGTACTTTCCTGAGCCCTATGTGATTTTCTTCCCACTTGTTTGAAGTTCACTTGAGGAAGTCTTGGCATTCACAAGATTTAGTTCTGATTTTTAGAGCCCAAAGTTAAATCAACAAAGTTTAATCTAAAATTGAATATATTTGACCATAGTGCTATATTTTCCAGGGTGTTTCGTGGGTTTTACCATAACATGGCTAGGTTTTGGCTTTTAGGTGCTTTGTCACAGCCAAGATTATTGTTAGAAAACAGCATTGCATCATTATATATATATATATATATATATATATATATATATATAATGTGTGTTTTTCTTTTAATAGAAAATAATAAGAGATTTAAAAATGCATTGGTAAGAAAATAAAAAAATGCATTTACCGCGCTTACCTACCAGAGAATTTTTTTAATTTCTCACATGGAACATTTTGTTTGCTAAAAAATTACTTAGAACCCTCAAACATTTTATATTTTCTGAAAGCAAGGGCCTTGGAGAATAAAATGGGGGCTGTTGCTATTTTTTTTTTATGTCGTAGAATATTTGCACAGTCATTTTTTTAAAACCAAATGTTCAGGAAAAACACACTTACGACAAGTTTGCTGCATACAGACACAATATATTACCCATTTTTTTGGTAAAATATAAAATATGATGTTGCGTCGAGTAAAGAGATACCAAGCACATCAAGATTTAAATTTGCACATGCCTGTGAAATGGTGACAAACTACAATACCCAAAATTGTCCATGGGCAATGCTTTAAAAAGCCTTAACCGGTTATCAGTAGAGTTGAGCGGACACCTGGATAGTCGGGTTCGACGGGTTCGGCCGAACTTCGCAAAAAAGTTTGAGTTTGGGAACCGAACTTGACCCTGAACCCGAACCCTATTGAAGTCAATGGGGACCCGAATTTTTGAGCACTAAAATGGCTCTAAAAAAGTAATGGAAAGGGCTAGAGGGCTGCAAATGGCAGCAAAATGTTGTTTGGAGCATGGCAAGTGCTCTGCAAACAAATGTGGATAGGGAAATAACTTAAAATAACCTAAAATACATAAAAAAAATTATAATCTTGATGTAGGAGGAAGAGGTCCATATGGAGTAGGAGGTTGAGGTGGCGGTGGATGTGGCCATGTAGGTGGAAGCGGCGGCAAGTGACGAGGTAGCCAACACTGGTTTTGGTTTTTAATTTTTTTTTTTTTTTATTAGGGTACACCCCAAAAGAGAAAGATCAAAAATACAACAATGGCCTGGTAAGGCCAGGATACATGTCTATTCTGCACAAGGTACAGATAAGTCCTGTGGGATCCATGCCTGGTTCATTTTAATGAACGTGAGCTTGTCCACATAGGTTCTGGACAGGCGGCTGCGTTTGTCTGTGATAACGCCCCCAGCCATGCTAAATACACGTTCAGATAATACACTGGCTGCAGGGCACGCCAGCACCTCCAAGGCGTAAAGAGCAAGCTCAGGCCATATGCCCAATTTGGAGACCCAGAAGTTGAAGGGGGCAGACCCGTCATTCAGTACGTCTAGGCGTGTGCACACATACTGCTCCACTATGTTGCTGAAATGCTGCCTCCTGCTAAGACTTTCCATATCAGCTGGTGGTGCTGGTTGTTGTGGCGTGTTGACAAAGCTTTTCCACATTACGGCCATGCTAACCCTGCCTTCTGAGGTGCTGGCGGTGCCCTGGCTGTGTTGGCTACCTCTTCCTCCTCCTCTGCCTTTGCCTTGTGCTTCCACTGTGCCCCCGCTGTCAGGTGGGAATGCCACCAGCAGCGCGTCTACCAGCGTGTGCTTGTACTCACGCATCTTACGATCACGCTCCAGTGAGGGAATTAAGGATGGTACGTTGTCCTTGTAACAGGGATCCAGCAGCGTGGCCACCCAGTAATCAGCACAAGTTATAATATGGGAAACTCGGCGGTCGTTGCGTAGACACTGCAGCATGTAATCGCTCATGTGTGCCAGGCTGCTCCTCCTCCTCATCCTCCACCTCACCATCCTCCAGAACTGTGCCCTTGCTGGACAATTGTGTACCTGGCATTTGTGGATGCAGGAACCCACCCTTGGAGCCACTTGTGAATGACTGCCCTGAAAGCCTTGGAAATTATCCCTCTTCCTCCTCCTCCTCCTGTGCCAAAGTGGGATAGTAACGCTGAGAACGGCGTCATCGGCACTGGCCATGTTGGTTTAGTACTCGAAACAGCGCAACAAAGCACACAGGTTTCGCATGGAGGCCCAGTTATTGGTGGTGAAGTGGTGTTGTTCCGCAGAGTGACTCACGCACGCGTGCTGCAGCTAAAACCCCACTACCTCCTGCTGCTGCTCGACAGTCTGGCCAGCATGTGCAAGGTGGAGTTCCACCTTGTGGACACGTCACATATGATGCGGTGAGCGGGAAGGCCGAAGTTATGCTGCAGCGCGGCGAGCAGCAGCAGGGTGAGAACGCCAAAAGTGTGCACAGACGGCTAGCACTTTCTGCAGCAGCTCTGACATATCAGGGTAATTTTTAAGGAACCTCTACACCACCAAATTCAGCACATGCGCCAGGCAAGGGATGTGAGTCAAACCGGCTATGCCCAGAGCTGCTACAAGATTTTGCCCATTATCGCACACCACCAGGCCGGGCTTGAGGCTCACTGGCACCAACCACTCATCGGTCTGTTGTTCAATGCCCCTCCTGGTGTGGGGTTTTTCCCCCAAGCAGGCAAGTTTTAAAACTGCCTGCTGTCATTTACCCCTGGCTGTTCTGAAGTTGGTGGTGAAGGTGTTACGCTGACCGGATGAGGAGGCGGTAGAGGATGAGGATGCGGACTAGGAGGAGTTAGCAACAGGAGGCAAACTGAAGCGCCCTGCAATCCTCGGTGGTGGAAGGACGTGCGCCGAACTGCTATCCGCCTCAGGCCCAACCGCCACTGCATTTACCCAGTGTGCTGTTAGGGAGATATAACGTCCCTGACTGGTCCACGTATCTATAGTTAGGTGGACCTTGCCACAGATGGCGTTGCGCAGTGCACACCTGATTTTGTCCCCCACTTGGTTGTACAGGGAAGGGATGGCTCGCCTGGAAAAGCAGTGGCGGCTGGGCACGACATACTGTGGGACTGCCACCGCCATAAGGCTTTTAAAACTCTGCGTCTCCACCAGACAGAATGACAGCATTTCAAAGGCCAGGAATTTTGAAATGCTGGCATTCATGGCCAGGGATCGTGGGTCGGTAGGGGGGTACTTCCTCTTCCACTCCAGTGTTTGGGAGAAAGAGTGCTGAATGCTTCCATGGGACATTGTGGAGATGGTTGGTGACCCAGGTGGTGGTGTTGCTGGCTGACCCTCTGTTTGCGGGGTGGCAGATGCCACTGTTACTACAGAGGTGGATAAAAAGGCAGAGACTGCAGCAGAAGAGGAAGCAGGAGGAGCCAGAGACCTTTCTTGGTTTTTGAGGTGTCTACTCCACTGCAGCTCGTGCTTTGCACTTAGATGCCTGGTCATGCAGGTTGTGCTCAGGTTGAGAACGATTATGCCTCTCTTCAGGCTCTGATTGCACAGCGTGCAAACCACTCATGTCTTGTCATCAGCACATTGTCTGAAGAACTGCCATGCTAGACAACTCCTTGGAGCTGGCTTTGGTGTGCTCGGTCCATTGCTGCGTTGGGCAGCAGCAGGTGTACTGTCTAGGGGACAGCCGCTCTGCTTTTGCACCCTGCTTCCTCTTCTGCTGTGCTGGTGGCTCTGTGTGACCACTGCCTCTTCCTCTGAACTACACAGGTCACCTGCATGGCATTGATTTTGTGTGGGGTCGAGGACCTCATCGTCCTCCACATCCTCTTCCACCCAGTCTTCACCCCTGCCCTCCTTTTCGGTCTGCACAATTCCAAAAGTCGCAGCAGTTGGCACCTGTGTTTCGTCATCATCCGAGACGTGCTGCGATGGTACTCCCATTTACTCATCTTCAAACATAAGTGGTTGGGCATCGGTGCACTCAATCTCTTCCACTTCTGGGGCAGGGCTAGGTGAATGGCCCTGGTAAACCATGCTAACAGAGTCATCAAAAAGCAGAAGAGACTGCTGCATGACTTGAGCCTCAGACTGCTTGGCTGATTTGCAAGGGGGTGAGGTGGAAGACTGATGGACATTGGCTGCAGGTGCCAACTCTGATCTTTCAGCAGGAGACTGGGTGGGAGACAATGTGACGGCACTGGAGGCACTGTCAGCAACCCAATCTACTATCGCCTGTACTTGTTCTGGCCTCAACATTCATAGAGCCGCATTAGGCGCGACCAAATACTGCTGCAGGTTCTGTCACCTACTCACACCTGAGGAAGGTGTTTCACTTGTGCGTGTAGCTGGCACAGATCGACCACCTCCTCTCCTTGCAACAGGAGCTCCACCAGCAGCACCACGACCGGGGCCATGTCCCTTATTTGACGCTTTCCTCATATTTCTCAAATTTACTATCTTGCCCTAAATGGGTGCTTTTTGAGTAGCAAAATAGAACAACAGTATCTAAAGGGTTTATCTCACAGTAACATATGCAGCAAACGCTGCAAATTTTTATTTGTTTGCCCTAAATTAGTGTTTTTTGAATAGCAGAATAGAACAACAGTATGTTGTGTATTTTGCCCAAAAAGGGTGTTTTTTTACTAACACAATATGACAGCAGTATATAACGCTTGAATTCTACACGTACAGATGCAGCAAGCAAGGGCTATAAAATTGTGGATTTTAGCCCAAAAAGGGTGTTTTTAAAAACCCAGAAAATTATAACTATATATAGCTTTAAATGCGCACTGAATAATGCGACAGAGCCCCAAGATGAAGGTGATGCTAAAAATGGGTGTTTTTTCAAACCCTGAAAATTATTGCAGTATTTCAAGCTTGTTTTTATCACACATGCAGCAAGCAAGGGCTGTAAAACTGTGTATTTTTCCCAAAAAGGGTGTTTTTTGACTAACACAGTAGGACAGCAGCTTGAATTCAACACGTACAGATGCAGCAAGCACGGGCTATAAAATTGTGAATTTTAGCCCAAAAACTGTGTTTTTAAAAACCCAGAAAATTATAGCTATATATAGCTTTAAATGCACACTGAATAATGCGACAGAGCCCCAAGATGAAGGTGATGCCAAAATGGGTGTTTTTCAAACCCTGAAAATTATTGCAGTATTTCAAGCTTGTTTTTAATCACACATGCAGCAAGCAAGGGCTGTAAAACTGTGTATTTTGCCCAAAAAGGGTGTTTTTTTGACTAACACAGTAGGACAGCAGCTGGAATTCTACACAAACAGATGCAGCAAGCAAGGACTATAAAATTGTGGATTTTAGCCCAAAAAGTGTGTTTTTAAAAACCCAGAAAATTATAGCTATATATAGATTTAAATGCACACTGAATAATGCGACAGAGCCCCAAGATGAAGGGTGATGCCAAAAAATGGGTGTTTTTTCAAACCCTGAAAATTATTGCAGTATTTCAAGCTTGTTTTTATCACACAGGCAGCAAGCAAGGGCTGTAAAACTGTGTATTTTGCCCAAAAATTGTGTTTTTTGACGAACACAGTAGGACAGCAGCTTTAATTCTACACGTACAGATGCAGCAAGCAAGAGCTATAAAAATGTGGATTTGGATAAAATGCCCCCCCCCCCCCCCCCCGCCCACCTAACTAACAGACAGATAAAAGTATTTTTTTTGTCACTGGGATCAGGGCAGGGTAAAAAGATTGTGCACTGCACCCACACAACAAAATCTATGTAGATTGCTGAGTTGAAGTTCCGATTAAAGAATAAAGATTCTGTCCTCCTCCTATATTCTCTCCCTCAAAGCAGCAGCAGTGCCCTAGTACACAACAAAATCTATGTAGAATGATCGCTGAGTTGAAGTTCTGATTAAAGATTCTGTCCTACACCTATTCTCTCCCTCAAAGCAGCAGCTGCACGCTTTCCCTACACTAGATAGAGCAGAGTGACGTTTATGACGGTCTCAGTGGGCGGGGTCTACCGCAATGCACCCTGGGATTGGATATAAATCTGTGGGGAGCATGTGACAGGGTGTCTTTTGGCAGGAGCATCAGTCCTAGGAGGAGGTGACGGCTGTCTCTCCTCCTGTCAGAGAGTGAAGGTGGTCCAAGCAGTTGGCCTAAGGGAACCAGAGGTTGAGCTGTGCTGCAGAGAGGGATCCAGAGTGTTGCTGACTGAGTGGAGCTGCTGGGCAGAAGTCTTCTGGAAAAAAAGTATCATGAGTACTTAAGATCTGCCCAGGGGTCTGCCTAAGAAAGGGGACCACTCCAGAAGGTCAAGGGGATCCAGGAGCTAGCTAACCAGTAGTATTGGCAGTGAAAGGGGGTGCTAAGTGTTCAAAGCCCTGAACATAGGGAAGTGAAAGGGGACGCCAGTGTGGGCCCTGAAGTGTTCGGCAGTGCAGCAAAGGTGTACAAGTAGCTACATCAGACGAAAGTACCTCAGGGAACTAAAAAGGGACTTCTGAAGTTGAAAGGGAAATTACAGCATCAAGTCAGTGTTAACCGGCATCTGGCCAGCATCAAGCCAGCGTTAACTAGCGTCAAGCCAGCGTCAAGTCAGCGCTAATCAGCGTCAAGCAGCATTTATCCAGAGTCCCGTCAAGTTGTGTATAGTTCAGTCGCAGGAATATCCCACTCATCTCTTCTCCCATCCAAGTTCCAAAATATACCTAAAAACCCAAAGATACTGGACTGGTCCTTGTCTCTGTGCTCACACTTGGAGAAACATGCTGAAAGGTACTTTTGTTGCACCCGGTGACCCAGGGGGACCCACAGCCAGCACATATGCTGGGAATTCTGCTACATTTATAAAGTGCCTCTGTACTATGCTTTAAACCTTTAAAAGTGGAAGTCCTATCTAACGCCTGCTACAGACACAGTTTTTTGTTAGAATGGGGCATGCATACATAAATGGCTGAACTCTAATGCCAGCAATGCTAAAGAAAGGCGCTGCTCAAAGCCTGCCACCATCTCTGTGGCTTCAGGTATCAACAGATAGAGCTTGTCAATGTCCCCCGCATAGAATGAACAAATAAGACAGCACACTCCAATAACATCAACCCTAACAAAACTTTATTGTTCCAGGACAAAATCACCAAAATTGCCCAGAACTAGCCTCACTCTGGCATGTTTTACCCAAAAAGGGCCTAATCACAAAAAAACAGGCAGCATAAAAGCAGACACCAAAGGTTATCAGCTACTTTAATCTATGATGTTTCTCTCTGATTTAGTTTAATTTTGCTACTAAGACTGCTAAGAGCAATGTTACCGTTTAATAAGAATGCCTCAGTTGTCAGTAAGGATATCCTCATTGGACAGGGCAATACAGTAGGTGCAGCTTATACCCCAGTTACAAAGTGAAAATAAATCAAAAGGATTCACTAAATTACTGTTGGGTAGTAAAGAAATAACAAGCACCCTAAGATCTTCACTGTTAAAAAAATTTTTATTCTTAGACATTTAAACAGGAGTACAAGTTTACTTTATAACCTTTTTGTTCGCAGCCCTGTAGAGTGGGTATAATACATTTTACATTGTTTCTGTGATGACGTATTGTTAACGCAAGTAAGAAGATTTGTGTCTGGCAGAATTTTCAATAATTCATTGTCCTATAGATATACATAATATTTTGAATGACTTTCTAAAGGAAAGACACATGCTTTGTAATTTGAAGTACACTGATGTCACTGTCTCTTGACTATCGTCAAGGCTTTTACAGGTAGGATAGAAAAGAAACTGAAATGTAAATTTCCCTCTATTTTCTATATCTTCAATTACTGTGATATTCACACACATTTATTTGATAAAATAATAACTAAAATCCCCACAGCAATAGACATTGCTGCTCATCACCTGTTAATGATGTATGGTCTGTCTTTCAAAAAGGAATATTCACAACCTTTACTTGGCTTTTGGGGACTTCAAGGCATAAATGATTTATTAACAGATTGTCAAAGTTAAATAGAACTAAAATGAAGAGTATTTTTATGCTACTCTATTGCCATGCATTTTTTCCTCACCAACACATTATAAGACAGGGCAATGGGTTAAAAAATCCTGCATTGACCTGATGTTTGACATTCAGGTCTATTGAAAGTGTTTTTTTTTTAATAAAATGCACATCAATCAATGCAGCATGTGATAACAAATGTGTTATTCACATTATGCATTATGCTGTATGCTGTTTTAGGGATGCAGCATTGAGACAGCTGAATAATTTAGAATTGTCTAAGAGTGTACTATAACGAAAAAAAAGGAAAAGTGACCTTTTTTTTTTTTTTCTTTAAGGCACATGCATATGTATGCGTCCACCGCCCACTACTTTATTGGTGCATTAAAGGGCCAAATTGAATAGCACCATGGTTCATGCACAATGTCTGTTGCATTATTGAATGGTAAATTGTTTTAGCATAACACATCACTGTGAATGGGCCCTTAATGTTTAAAGCTTAATTGCAGGCAATAGCTAAATATACAGTTGAAATATATATGTGTTTTTCTAAAGATTTTTAATTCTGGTCAGCTTGCCCTGTGCTCCAGGGTCTGCAGGGTAGGGGACTTATTCAAAACCGAAAACCCCCTTTAAAATAAGGAGATACCAGATATCTGCCCTTCCCAACCTATATGAGTAAGGGTTACCTAGTAATCCTATTCATTCACAAAAAGAATGTGGTAACAAAAATAATGCATACACACATGCACACACTGTTAACAAAGTCCTTTATAAATATGTAGCACAATTCCCAGCCATTCTGCTGGATATGGGTCCCCCTTGGTTTACCGGGTGCAACAAAAGTACCCTTGAGCATGTTTCCCCAAGTGGGAGCACTGAGACAATGACCAGTCCAGTATCTTTGGGTTTTTGTATTTATTTTGTAACTTGGATAGGAGAAGGGATGAGTGGGATAATCCTGGAACTAAACTATGCACAATTTGACGGAGACATTTGAATACTGCTGTTTGGCGCTGACTTGACGCTGGCTGAATGCCTATCAATGCTGACTTGACATTGGTTAATGCTGGCCGGATGCCTGTTAACGCTGACTTGACTTGAGACTGCTTTCTCACTAAAGAAGTCCTCTTTAAAGCTCTCCCTAAGCATTCCTGCTGAGGTAGCTATTTGAATACACTGCTGCACTGCTCAACACTTCACGGCCCGCACTGGCGCCCTCTTTTCTCTCACTAATCTTCAGGGCTTAGACACTGGCACCCCATTTCTCAAATACAACTACTGGTTAGCTGGCTCCTGGATCCCTTTGACCTTCTGGAGTGGCCCCCTCAGGCAGACACCTGGGCAGTTTGGAGTACTCAGAACACTGTTTTTCCTGGAAACTTCGGCCCAGCAGCTCCACTCGGTCCACAGCACTCTGGATCCTTCCTGTAGCCCAGCTCAACCTCCGGTCCTCTAGGCCGACTGCCCAGGACACCCTCACTTGCTCTGACAGGAGAAGAGACAGCCTCTTCCTGGGACTCTGCTTCCCGCCAAAGACTGCCCTGTCACATGCTCCCCTCAGACCCTCAGTGCATTGCGGCAAACTCCACCCACTGAGACAACTACAAGCCCTGGTGTGCTATTGGCCAGGTTTCCTCCACTGTCCAATAAGATCCCTCATTGGAGACAGTGGGGAGACTCCCCAGACTCAACAAATCACACCTGGAAACATGTGACAGCCTAACTAAATGATCAGGCCCCCCTGATAAGCAGACAAGACCACATATATGCTTTTCCCTAGCACCTACCTAGGAGGGTGCTACAAAAAAAAAAGAAAAAAAAAGTCCCACAAAGTAAATCCATAATCAATATTTCTTTCATCAAGCAAATCCAGCATCAATCACAATAAACAATACCCTATGACTAGTGTTGAGCGAACACGGACTGTATTATTCGTGTTCGTACCGAATAATTGGATTTTTTGTACCCGAACACGGACACGGACACTTTACTGTATGTTCGGGTAAAAATCCGTGTTCGGTCGTTTTATTTCCGGGTTTTGCATGCTTTGGCGCTCTTTTCATGGCGGGCTTTCAACAGCCAATCAACAATCGTTTAACTGGTGTGCCTTAAGCCATCCCAGCCATGCCTGCAAATGTCTCAGTAGCTGTGATTGGCCGTCTGAAGCATGTGACCAAGTCTTTATAAGTTCGAGGCAGCCGCAGCGGCGTCATTATGCTGCTTAGATTCAGGGACAGAGCACACATCAACGTGCTGGCTGCTGATTAGGGAAAGATAGGCAGGAAAAAACCATTTGTGTCCGGATAGAATTGAGGGACAGGTCGGAGTGTTTAGGCAGGGCGAGTTGTAGGCATTTTAGGGATAGAGTCTGCTGAATTATAGGGTCAGTGTCTTCTACAAACTACAATCGATATTGCTGTGTGGGGGGTGGGGTCTGCACTCAATCCTGATCTACGATCTCTTCTCAATCCTGTTAGGGACAGAGTCTGCTGAATTTTAGGGAAACTGTGTTCTACAAACTACAATCGATATTGCTGTGTGGTGTGGGATTGGAGATAGGCAGGTGTCAGTGATCCACATCCATTTTTCTGTGTGTGAGCTGCAGTGAACACAATCTTTTTGGGCTGCAGTGAACACAATCTTTTTGGGCTGCAGTGAACACAATCTTTTTGGGCTGCAGTGAACACAATCTTTTTGGGCTGCAGTGAACACAATCTTTTTGGGCTGCAGTGAACACAATCTTTTTGGGGTGCAGTGAACAAAATCTTTTTGGGGTGCAGTGAACACAATCCTTTTTGGTGTGCAGTGAACACAATCTTTGTGGGGTGCAGTGAACAAAATCCTTTGTGGGGTGCAGTGAACACAATCTTTTTGGGGTGCAGTGAACAAAATCCTTTTTGGGGTGCAGTGAACAACATCCTTTTTGGGGTGCAGTGAACACAATCTTTTTGGGGTGCAGTGAACAAAATCCTTTGTGGGGTGCAGTGAACACAATCTTTTTGGGGTGCAGTGAACACAATCTTTTTGGGGTGGAGTGAACAACATCCTTTTTGGGGTGCAGTGAACAAAATCCTTTTTGGGGTGCAGTGAACAAAATCATTTTTGGGGTGCAGTGAACACAATCTTTTTGGGGTGCAGTGAACACAATCTTTGTGGGGTGCAGTGAACACAATCTTTTTGGGGTGGAGTGAACAACATCCTTTTTGGGGTGCAGTGAACAACATCCTTTTTGGGGTGCAGTGAACACAATCTTTTTGGGGTGCAGTGAACACAATCTTTGTGGGGTACAGTGAACAGAATCTTTGTGGGGTGCAGTGAACACAATCTTTGGGGGGTACAGTGAACACAATCTTTGTGAGGTGCAGTGAACACAATCTTTGTGGGGTGCAGTGAACACAATCATTGTGGGGTGCAGTGAACTCAATCTTTGTGGGGTACAGTGAACACAATCTCATACTTCTGAAGGTTTGAGGGTGCTGCCTGTTCCATACTCCCCCTACTCCTCATCTAGCCTTTTAGGGGTACAAACAATAGTAATTGGGGCCTAGTGTGGTTGTGTACGTGTGATATACATACACTTTTTTGGGATCATATTTTCTATTCCGCTATTTAATCAAAAACCTTTGGGGATCAGTTAAATTGGGGGATAGTCTGTGTTGGTACGTGTGAGAGAGATCCACCTTTCCAAGTTGTTGGGGTTCATCTCATACTTCTGAAGGTTTGAGGGTGCTGCCTGTTCCATACTCCCCCTACTCCTAGCCTTTTAGGGGTACAAACAATAGTAAT
This sequence comes from Pelophylax lessonae, assembly GCF_965119305.1. Taxonomy (NCBI): domain Eukaryota; kingdom Metazoa; phylum Chordata; class Amphibia; order Anura; family Ranidae; genus Pelophylax; species Pelophylax lessonae. The sequence goes on from NC_138768.1 coordinate 285,606,399, forward strand.
TGGGGCCTAGTGTGGTTGTGTACGTGTGATATACATACACTTTTTTGGGATCATATTTTCTATTCCGCTATTTAATCAAAAACCTTTGGGGATCAGTTAAATTGGGGGATAGTCTGTGTTGGTACGTGTGAGAGAGATCCACCTTTCCAAGTTGTTGGGGTTCATCTCATACTTCTGAAGGTTTGAGGGTGCTGCCTGTTCCATACTCCCCCTACTCCTAGCCTTTTAGGGGTACAAACAATAGTAATTGGGGCCTAGTGTGGTTGTGTACGTGTGATATACATACACTTTTTTGGGATCATATTTTCTATTCCGCTATTTAATCAAAAACCTTTGGGGATCAGTTAAATTGGGGGATAGTCTGTGTTGGTACGTGTGAGAGAGATCCACCTTTCCAAGTTGTTGGGGTTCATCTCATACTTCTGAAGGTTTGAGGGTGCTGCCTGTTCCATACTCCCCCTACTCCTAGCCTTTTAGGGGTACAAACAATAGTAATTGGGGCCTAGTGTGGTTGTGTACGTGTGATATACATACACTTTTTTGGGATCATATTTTCTATTCCGCTATTTAATCAAAAACCTTTGGGGATCAGTTAAATTGGGGGATAGTCTGTGTTGGTACGTGTGAGAGAGATCCACCTTTCCAAGTTGTTGGGGTTCATCTCATACTTCTGAAGGTTTGAGGGTGCTGCCTGTTCCATACTCCCCCTACTCCTAGCCTTTTAGGGGTACAAACAATAGTAATTGGGGCCTAGTGTGGTTGTGTACGTGTGATATACATACACTTTTTTGGGATCATATTTTCTATTCCGCTATTTAATCAAAAACCTTTGGGGATCAGTTAAATTGGGGGATAGTCTGTGTTGGTACGTGTGAGAGAGATCCACCTTTCCAAGTTGTTGGGGTTCATCTCATACTTCTGAAGGTTTGAGGGTGCTGCCTGTTCCATACTCACCCTACTCCTAGCCTTTTAGGGGTACAAACAATAGTAATTGGGGCCTAGTGTGGTTGTGTACGTGTGATATACATACACTTTTTTGGGATCATATTTTCTATTCCGCTATTTAATCAAAAACCTTTGGGGATCAGTTAAATTGGGGGATAGTCTGTGTTGGTACGTGTGAGAGAGATCCACCTTTCCAAGTTGTTGGGGTTCATCTCATACTTCTGAAGGTTTGAGGGTGCTGCCTGTTCCATACTCCCCCTACTCCTAGCCTTTTAGGGGTACAAACAATAGTAATTGGGGCCTAGTGTGGTTGTGTACGTGTGATATACATACACTTTTTTGGGATCATATTTTCTATTCCGCTATTTAATCAAAAACCTTTGGGGATCAGTTAAATTGGGGGATAGTCTGTGTTGGTACGTGTGAGAGAGATCCACCTTTCCAAGTTGTTGGGGTTCATCTCATACTTCTGAAGGTTTGAGGGTGCTGCCTGTTCCATACTCCCCCTACTCCTAGCCTTTTAGGGGTACAAACAATAGTAATTGGGGCCTAGTGTGGTTGTGTACGTGTGATATACATACACTTTTTTTGGATCATATTTTCTATTCCGCTATTTAATCAAAAACCTTTGGGGATCAGTTAAATTGGGGGATAGTCTGTGTTGGTACGTGTGAGAGAGATCCACCTTTCCAAGTTGTTGGGGTTCATCTCATACTTCTGAAGGTTTGAGGGTGCTGCCTGTTCCATACTCCCCCTACTCCTAGCCTTTTAGGGGTACAAACAATAGTAATTGGGGCCTAGTGTGGTTGTGTACGTGTGATATACATACACTTTTTTGGGATCATATTTTCTATTCCGCTATTTAATCAAAAACCTTTGGGGATCAGTTAAATTGGGGGATAGTCTGTGTTGGTACGTGTGAGAGAGATCCACCTTTCCAAGTTGTTGGGGTTCATCTCATACTTCTGAAGGTTTGAGGGTGCTGCCTGTTCCATACCCCCCCTACTCCTCATCTAGCCTTTTAGGGGTACAAACAATAGTAATTGGGGCCTAGTGTGGTTGTGTACGTGTGATATACATACACTTTTTTGGGATCATATTTTCTATTCCGCTATTTAATCAAAAACCTTTGGGGATCAGTTAAATTGGGGGATAGTCTGTGTCGGTACGTGTGAGAGAGATCCACCTTTCCAAGTTGTTGGGGTTCATCTCATACTTCTGAAGGTTTGAGGGTGCTGCCTGTTCCATACCCCCCCTACTCCTCATCTAGCCTTTTAGGGGTACAAACAATAGTAATTGGGGCCTAGTGTGGTTGTGTACGTGCGAGATACATACACTTTTTTTGATCATATTTCCTATTCCGCTATTCAATAAAAACCTTTGAGGATCAATTGAATTGCGGGATAGTCTGTGTCGGTACGTGTGAGAGAGATCCACCTTTCCAAGTTGTTGGGGTTCATCTCATACTTCTGAAGGTTTGAGGGTGCTGCCTGTTCCATACTCCCCCTACTCCTCATCTAGCCTTTTAGGGGTACAAACAATAGTAATTGGGGCCCAGTGTGGTTGTGTACGTGTGATATACATACACTTTTTTGGGATCATATTTTCTATTCCGCTATTTAATCAAAAACCTTTGGGGATCAGTTAAATTGGGGGATAGTCTGTGTCGGTACGTGTGAGAGAGATCCACCTTTCCAAGTTGTTGGGGTTCATCTCATACTTCTGAAGGTTTGAGGGTGCTGCCTGTTCCATACCCCCCCTACTCCTCATCTAGCCTTTTAGGGGTACAAACAATAGTAATTGGGGCCTAGTGTGGTTGTGTACGTGCGAGATACATACACTTTTTTTGATCATATTTCCTATTCCGCTATTCAATAAAAACCTTTGAGGATCAATTGAATTGCGGGATAGTCTGTGTCGGTACGTGTGAGAGAGATCCACCTTTCCAAGTTGTTGGGGTTCATCTCATACTTCTGAAGGTTTGAGGGTGCTGCCTGTTCCATACTCCCCCTACTCCTCATCTAGCCTTTTAGGGGTACAAACAATAGTAATTGGGGCCCAGTGTGGTTGTGTACGTGTGATATACATACACTTTTTTGGGATCATATTTTCTATTCCGCTATTTAATCAAAAACCTTTGGGGATCAGTTAAATTGGGGGATAGTCTGTGTCGGTACGTGTGAGAGAGATCCACCTTTCCAAGTTGTTGGGGTTCATCTCATACTTCTGAAGGTTTGAGGGTGCTGCCTGTTCCATACCCCCCCTACTCCTCATCTAGCCTTTTAGGGGTACAAACAATAGTAATTGGGGCCTAGTGTGGTTGTGTACGTGCGAGATACATACACTTTTTTTGATCATATTTCCTATTCCGCTATTCAATAAAAACCTTTGAGGATCAATTGAATTGCGGGATAGTCTGTGTCGGTACGTGTGAGAGAGATCCACCTTTCCAAGTTGTTGGGGTTCATCTCATACTTCTGAAGGTTTGAGGGTGCTGCCTGTTCCATACTCCCCCTACTCCTCATCTAGCCTTTTAGGGGTACAAACAATAGTAATTGGGGCCTAGTGTGGTTGTGTACGTGTGATATACATACACTTTTTTTGGATCATATTTTCTATTCCGCTATTTAATCAAAAACCTTTGGGGATCAGTTAAATTGGGGGATAGTCTGTGTTGGTACGTGTGAGAGAGATCCACCTTTCCAAGTTGTTGGGGTTCATCTCATACTTCTGAAGGTTTGAGGGTGCTGCCTGTTCCATACTCCCCCTACTCCTCATCTAGCCTTTTAGGGGTACAAACAATAGTAATTGGGGCCCAGTGTGGTTGTGTACGTGTGATATACATACACTTTTTTGGGATCATATTTTCTATTCCGCTATTTAATCAAAAACCTTTGGGGATCAGTTAAATTGGGGGATAGTCTGTGTCGGTACGTGTGAGAGAGATCCACCTTTCCAAGTTGTTGGGGTTCATCTCATACTTCTGAAGGTTTGAGGGTGCTGCCTGTTCCATACCCCCCCTACTCCTCATCTAGCCTTTTAGGGGTACAAACAATAGTAATTGGGGCCTAGTGTGGTTGTGTACGTGTGATATACATACACTTTTTTTGGATCATATTTTCTATTCCGCTATTTAATCAAAAACCTTTGGGGATCAGTTAAATTGGGGGATAGTCTGTGTCGGTACGTGTGAGAGAGATCCACCTTTCCAAGTTGTTGGGGTTCATCTCATACTTCTGAAGGTTTGAGGGTGCTGCCTGTTCCATACCCCCCCTACTCCTCATCTAGCCTTTTAGGGGTACAAACAATAGTAATTGGGGCCTAGTGTGGTTGTGTACGTGCGAGATACATACACTTTTTTTGATCATATTTCCTATTCCGCTATTCAATAAAAACCTTTGAGGATCAATTGAATTGCGGGATAGTCTGTGTCGGTACGTGTGAGAGAGATCCACCTTTCCAAGTTGTTGGGGTTCATCTCATACTTCTGAAGGTTTGAGGGTGCTGCCTGTTCCATACTCCCCCTACTCCTCATCTAGCCTTTTAGGGGTACAAACAATAGTAATTGGGGCCCAGTGTGGTTGTGTACGTGTGATATACATACACTTTTTTTGGATCATATTTTCTATTCCGCTATTTAATTTAACTGGGCCTCCATGCGAGACCTGTGTGCCTTGTTGCGCTGTTTTGAGTACTCCACCAACATGGCCAGTGGCAATGACGCCGTTCTCAGCTTAACTATCCCACTTCTATGCCTCCTTGAAAAAACAATTCGGGCGATGATGGAAGAGGATGTGGCACAGGATGAGGAGGAGGAGGAGGATGAAGAGGTAACATTTCCAAGGCTTTCAGGGCAGTCATTCGCAAGGGGCTCCGAGGGTGGGTTCCTGCACACGCAAACGCCAGGGACGCAATTGTCCAGCAGGGGCACAGTTCTGGAGGATGAGGAGGATGAGGAGGAGGAGGAGCTGGAGGAGGAGATGGAACCATGTTCACAGCAGGGTGGCACCCAGGCCAGCTCATGGCCATCACTGGTGCGTGGCTGGGGGGATACAGAGGACACGGACGATACACCTCCCACAGAGGACAGCCTTTCGTTGCCTCTGGGCAGCCTGGCACACATGAGCGATTACATGCTGCAGTGTCTCCACAACGACCGCCGAGTTGCCCACATTCTAACTTGTGCTGATTACTGGGTGGCCACGCTGCTGGATCCCCGTTACAAGGACAACGTACCGTCCTTAATTCACTCACTGGAGCGCGATCGCAAGATGCGCGAGTACAAGCGCACGCTGGTAGACGCCATGCTGCTGGCATTCCCATCTGACAGCGGGGCCACAGTGGAAGCACAAGGCAGAGGAGGAGGAGGAGGAGGTCGCCAACGCAACCAGGGCACCGCCAGCACCTCAGAAGGCAGGGTTAGCATGGCCGAAATGTGGAAAAGCTTTGTCAGCACGCCACAACAAACAGCAGCACCAGCAGCTCAGATGGAACGTCTTAGCAGGAGGCAGCATTTTACCAACATGGTGGAGCAGTATGTGTGCACACGCCTACATGTAGTGAATGACGGGTCTGCCCCCTTCAACTTCTGGGTCTCCAAATTGGGCACATGGCTTGAGCTTGCCCTTTACGCCTTGGAGGTGCTGGCGTGCCCTGCAGCCAGTGTATTATCTGAACGGGTATTTAGCACGGCTGGGGGCGTTATAACAGACAAGCGCAGCCGCCTGTCCAGAGACAATGTGGACAAGCTCACGTTCATTAAAATGAACCAGGCATGGATCCCACGGGACTTTTCCGTACCTTATGCAGAATAGCAATGGATACCGACCTTACCCACCCATTGTTCCATTTTTGCTCTTTCTCACTCTTTTGGGGTGTACCCTCATTTAAAATTTTTGAAAAGAAGCAGTGTTGGCTACCTCGTCCTCCTCCTCAGGGCCAGATTAATGTAGGGGCTATTGGAGCTGCAGCTCCAGGCCCCTACCTTTTATATAGGCCCCGGGTTGGCCATATTCACTGTTACCGCTCTTCTGTCACTTGTAAACACAGAAGTCTGGCTTCTATGCTCGCTTCCCCAGGCAGCACCCTCAGAACCTCCCCACACAGCGTGAAGGCCGGACAAGGAGGGACAGTTGGCGATGCATGGATGTGTTTATGGGCTTCAGAGACAGCATCCCATGTTGAATTAGGCATGCATGGCTGCACCCTTCCTCCTCTGGGTGCATGGCAAGGCACGGCCCTTAAGGCCCTTCAAAATCCTCAGCACCAAGCCCATGATGCTGTTAATCCGGCCCTGGTCCTCCTCCACCGCCGCTTCCACCTACACCGCCCATAGGTGTGCGCAGCCTATTGCATTAAGGTGTGCACCCCAAAGTTGAAATACACATGCATGTGTTTGCCAGCAGGGAGAGTAATGTATCGGGGCCATGTACCTGTAGGCAAGGAGAAATAGAGCAGAGCAGGTCCCAGGGAGATCTTTCCCATCTCCTCACTGGCAATGCTATGTGCCCTAGGTGATTAGGGTGTGCCCAGGCACACCCAGCACACCCTGTGCGCACGCCTATGTCACCGCCACATCCACCACCACCTCAACCTCCCTCCTACTCCATATGGGCCTCGTCCTTCAGAGATGAAGAAGAACATTGTTTTATTTTTCTGTTTTTTTTTTGTTGTTTTAAGTTATTTCCCTATCCACATTTGTTTGCAGAGCACTTGCCATGCTCTTAATTACGTTTTGCTGCCATTTGCAGCACTCTAGCCCTTTCCTTTGGTGTTTTAGAGCCATTTTAGTGCCTTAAAGTTCGGGTCCCCATTGACTTCAATGGGGTTCGGTGTCCGGGAAAAGTTCGGTAAAAGTCCGGGACACGGACCCGGACTTTTTTTTAAAGTTCGGCCGAACCCGTCGAACACGGACATCTAGGTGTTCGCTCAACCCTACCTATGACCCATTAAAACAAAACACACCTACCCACCGAGACAATCAAATCCTGATGGACTCCTACTGACAGCTCCTGGCCCCACAGTTTAAGTGCTGGATGACGTCATTGAACAAATATGTTCATAACCGTATTTGGCTAACAACCTCTTCCAGGATGTCCATCGGCTTGATGTACTGACGGTCTATCTAATTTCTTGAGTCCCGAAAATCTCAGGACAGTACAAATATACCCAAATATTTACTTATTTACTAAGGTATTTAGTGAGAGTCAGGGAGAGGTTTTTAGAAGTTCTAATTGTTTGTCACAATTTTGTAAAAAATAAAAAAAAAATGTTTTTTCACAATTTTTAAAAAATGTTTCTTTACTGTTACCAGTGTAGTACAGCATCATCATATAACTGGTGTGATGGTGATCAGGGACACTGACTTGTGACTTGTAAAAAAAAGTAATAATTTTCTTTCAATTTTTTATAACATACAGTGTTGCCTTTGTAACACATTACTACTCTGGGGGGAATGATCGGGATTGTTTTTTTTTTTGTTTTTTTTAAACACTATGATTGCCTATAGCTTTGAATTTTACGCAATAATTTTTTTCTGAATAAAAATTATTCATTCAGTGTTTACAGAAAAATAATTTTTGCCTGAATCTTGTGCATTGGCTTCGTTAGACACTGCAAAAGTGGCCATTTCTTATGACTGTGTTACGTTCCTTTGGCTTTGGTACTAAGTTTTAAAAATGGGTCTTTATTCTTTATAGGGATCCTACTTCCCATCTTTTAGTCAATGGTTTGATGTCCACATCCATACAACTTCACAGGGGTACCAGGCAGGGGTGCCCTCTGTCCCCTTTATTATTTGCAGTAGCTATTGAGACCCTAGTACTGAGATTTCAGCAGTCTTCTTTCCTGAGGGGCATTACTACGGGTGAAAGGGCTGATATTATAGGTCTATATGTAGATTACCTTATTCTGTATATGCGGGATACATCCACTTCATTAGGAGCAGCAATGCAAATAATTTATAGATTTGACACCTATTCAAGCCTCAAAATTAATTGGCAGAAATTGGCCATGATGCCTTTTTCATTTAGGGCCCTGTCCTTTGGTGACACGTCAAGCCCTCTTAGGGTACCCCTTACTCCAGATGATTAAAACTAAGCTCAATGTCTGGGCCAGGCTCCCCTTGTCGGTGGCAGGCAGAATTAACCTCATAAAGATGATAATGTTTGTACATGACATCTCTTATGCCTATCTCAGTGCCTAAATCATTTTTTAAAACCCTTGATACATTATTTGTTTTTTTTATTTGGGCTAATAACAGACAAAAACTCAAATTTTACTATTTTACAACGCCCTAAATTTGAGGTGGGAATGGCATTGCTGAATTTATATTAATACTATCTGACTGGGCAGCTGCGCCATTTGACTGATTGGCTGATACCGGCTATGCCGTAGGGGGTCGAGTCATATCTTGCTTATGTACTTAAACTAAAACATCCGTTGGTGGCGCTGGAGGCACCTACAACCATGCTGGGTAAGCGACCTTGGCCCACATGGTGTGGAGGGAAGCCAAAAGAATTGCAGATTTTGGAGACATTAATGCAGCTCTTCCGCTTTGGCATAACCCCATGTTCCCCTATTTATGGTTATTTGCAGATTACTACTATTGGGAGTTTAGGGGAATGTTTACTCTGAGAGATGTATATGATGAGCATGTTTTGGTCTCTTTTGATGTATTGCAGAGGAAATGTGAACTTCCCCGAACTGCCTTTTATAGATATCTCCAGCTTCACCGTGTGATTCAAACTCAGTTCAGTGCCCATGACTAGCTTTCTGATTACCCATTGATAGGTGTATTACAGTCACAAGGACCTAGGGGACTTATTTTGACTTTATACTCACATTTATTGTCTACGGCAACTAAGAAAACCCCATTGGTAGTACGCATTAAATGGCAACAACTCATCCCTGATTTGTCCGATGAGGATTGGAAAGAGGCTTGCTCTTCTCATCTATCTGTATCCCCCCGCTGTTAATAATAATCTAATTCACCTATATATATGTTGCATCAATTATATCTGAGTCCAGTTAGACTGCATGCAATGCATAACTTGCCTACCCCCTACATGCACTCAGTGTACTTGTCCGCGGGTGGGCTTTGCACATGTTATGTGGTTGTGTCCTGCCTTAGCAAGGTACTGGCAGTGGGTAACGGATATACTGTCTGCAGTCTTATCTGTCCCTGTTCCATGGACCCCACTAATATATTTGTTGGGGGTCTCAGATGAAGAACAGTGGCCAAGACATACTCGAACTATGCTAATGAAAACATTATTCTTCGTTCGTAAGGCTGTAACACTTAAATAGATCCAACCCACCCCTCCCTCCATACGTATGTGGCTACAATTGGTAAATCAAGTGTTGCCCTATGAAAAACTAATTTTTGAACATAGAGATTGCCCAACTAAGTACAATAAGGTTTGGGATGCATGGTGTTCCTATGCTCATACCGTAACTAACACCCGAAAAAATCGCTAAGGGTATTGGGTAACAATGCCACAAAACTGTTCATGCTCAATTGTCTATATGTATGTTTGTACTGTTTCTTCTTAGCCTTCATAATTCTAAGTCTATGCATTACTGAGTAGGGATGATCGAACGGTTCGGGTCCACCATCGGTTCGGCCCGAACATTGGGTGTTCGAGATACAGCCGAATTCAGAACCTTTTTGCCCAAAAAGTTCGGAATTCGGCAACCAGAACCGCCCAAAATGCAATGCTTCAGGAAATGGGCTTTAAAAGCCCGTGATTTGACCAGAACCATTAGCAAAAGCCAATTGAGGGGGCAGGAGAATGCTAGGAATGTGATTGGAGTGACTAGGGGGTCCCTAGACCAATCATTAGTGAATACGCCCCCCAGTATATAAGATCGCCCCCGCCATATTCCTAGCATTTTTATACTGGACATGGAAGAGAATGGAAGCAGTTCTGTTAATTTTACTTTAAAAGTGTCATTTAGCTATTTTTAGTGTGAGGAAAGGGATATCTAGTGTAGTTAGAGTGCTCCTTTACACTTAAGTTAGCTTCAAAAATTCAGTTTCTGTAGGGAAAGTGTTAACTGTCAGGGGACCGTAGTGTAGTGTAGGGTTAACTGGCAGTGACTGCTATGGCAGGGTGACAAAACCCTTTCATAGCAGGGTGACCGCTATAGAGAAATGATCATTTCTCTGAATTGCTTCGGCACACCCATATGGCTTCTCACCAGCCAAGCATTTTTTATGCTGCAGGGGCTGCCACTGCCAGTGCTTTTTTGAGGACATATTTGATGTCAGACATGACATCTGAACATGTGTATAGGGGGTATATATAGACATATATGTCTGAATATATACCCCTAGACATATATAGGTGTGATAGTAGCAGAAATAAATGCTTGGCTAATGAAATCATTTACAGTAATATATTTCTGCTACTATCACACCTATATATGTCTAGGGGTATATATTCAGACATATATGTCTATATATACCCCCTATACACATGTTCAGATGTTTTGCCTGCCTCAAAAGAACCCATAAAAATGCCAAAAAAACCCTAGCGTCAAAAAAAAAAAATGCCCAGGTGTGTTTTTGCTGGCATTTTTTGGGGGGTTTTGGAGGCAGGCAAAACATCTGAACTTGTGTATAGTGGTGTATATACACACATCCATATATTTATATACACACCTAGACATATATAGGTGTGATAGTAGCAGAAATATATGCTTGCGCTAATGAAATCATTTACAGTAATATATTTCTGCTACTATCACACCTATATATGTCTAGGTGTGTATATAAATATATGTATGTGTGTATATATACCACTATACACAAGTTCAGATGTTTTGCCTGCCTCAAAAGAACCCAAAAAAATGCCAAAAAAACGCTAGCGTCAAAAAAAAAAAATGCCCAGGTGTGTTTTTGCTGGCATTTTTTGGGGGGTTTTGGAGGCAGGCAAAACATCAGAACTTGTGCACAGTACCACTATACACAAGTTCAGATGTTTTTCCTGACTGCAAAGAACCCAAAAAAATGCCTTCTATTAAACCGGCAAGGTGTTACAGCAGAAAAACGCTAGCGTCAAAAAAAAAATGCCCAGGTGTGTTTTTGCTGGCATTTTTTGGGGGGGTTTTGGAGGCAGAAAAAAAGATCATATAGGTGTTAAAGTTAAAGGAGGGTCCCGACCCACATCCCTGTTCTACTGAAAAATTATCTTTTTTTTTTTCATGGTTCTGGACACGCTACAGAGCTGAAACTTCACATGCACACCTTTTAGACCCCCCAGATACTAAATCCAAAGTAAAAATCAAAAAATCTCTTTTTTAAAAAAAAATTTTCAATAATTGGCTTTTCTATCAAAAATGACAATTTATAAGAACTTTTTTTGTGTGATTTTGTGTCTGGGGGGTCTAAAAGGTGTACCTGTGAAGTTTCAGCTCTGTAGCATGTCCAGAACCAGAAAAAAAGATCATATAGGTGTTAAAGTTAAAGGAGGGTCCCGACCCACATCCCTGTTCTACTGAAAAATTATCTTTTTTTTTTCATGGTTCTGGACATGCTACAGAGCTGAAACTTCACATGCACACCTTTTAGACCCCCCAGATACTAAATCCAAAGTGAAAATCAAAAAATCTCTCTTTTTTTTTTCAATAATTGGCTTTTTTATCAAAAATTACAATTTTTAAGAACTTTTTTTGTGTGATTAATAGTTAATGGGGCATGACCCAGAACCCTAGGCACTTTTTAGGGGCATTTATTGGGTTTTAGGGCTTAAAAATTGTGTTTTTTGATTACCGAAGTTCGGGTCCCATTGATTTCAATGGGGTTCTGAAATCCAAACCGAACTTTTGGGAAATACGGGTGTTCTGGTCGAACCAAACTTTTCAAAAGTTCGATCATCCCTGTTACTGAGCATGTACTGTATATCAGGCCTGTTATGAAGTAGAATGCTGCATATTTGCTATGTTGGAATTTTACTTTTGTACTGTATTGTACCTCATTGTTTTCTACATTCATGTTGAGCATTTTGTTTACTGTGTGAAGGTTTTATATCTTTTTCAATAAAAAGAGTTGAGGATATGGACTTCACTTCTTATTGCGACATAAAATGAGAAGCTCCACATAGTGTAAAACCTTCCTAGTTGTTTTATTGAAAAGATAGATTGCACTTACATTTCAGAAGTACCATGAATCCTTTTTGTGAATCCAATTCTTAGATGTGCTGGATGTATTACATTTCTTTTTCAGGCTTTTTTCCTTTATTTTCACTTGGTGATCTGGCCAGTAAGTCAGTGTTTTTCTTTAGGAAAGGCTGTCCTGCAGATGCCTCAGTTAAGAGTGATAAGACAAACCATTTATCATTGACAGGGGTAATGCCAGTGATTAGCTTCTGTTTATTCATGTAAAACGTTTATCCCACTATGAAAACAAAACTGTTGCTGTAACCGCAGTGTGAGCTGAGTTTGGCTTCAATTTATTAGTATATCTAAACCTGCTAGTCCATCCAACACTCTCCTTTCCCCAAACTGACAATGTTTCTATCTGCTGTGCCCTCGTGCTCCTCCATCCAGGTTGGGGGCACACTAATACAGGAGGTGTGTTACTCACCAGATCGCTAGTTGAGAACAGAGGGATAAAAGCCTAAAAAATAGCTTTTTGACATGTGTTATCTTTTGTATATTGTCATGATACTACTGTATGTGCTACATTTACCTTAACCACTTAAGCCCCGGAGGATTTGGCTGCTCAAAGACCAGGGCCTATTTTGCGATTCGGCACTGGGTGACTTTAACTGACAATTGCACGGTGGTGCGATGCTGTACCCAAATGAAATTGATGCCCTTTTTTTCCCACAAACAGAGCTTTCTTTTGGTAGTATTTGATCACCTGTGCGATTTGTACTTTTTGCGCTATAAACAAAAAAAGAGCGACAATTTTGAAAAAATAACAATATTTTTCAAATTTTTTTATATGAAATCCCCCCCCCCCAAAAAAATGTAGAAATCAAAATGTTTTAACATTTTAGGCCAATTTGTTTTCTTCTACATATTTTTGATGAAAAAAATTGCAATACGCGTATTTTGATTGTTATTGCGTTTAATAACTACGGGAATGATTTATGTCATTTTTATTGAAAAAACAAATTTAAACCCGCGCTACACAATAGTGTTAAATTATTAAATGGGTGAAACTGTGAAGGTGTGCAGCTGCTGCAGACACTAAGAAATTCTTAGAACAGATAAATAAAAACAAATTTATGCAGCGCTTGCATCTAAATAATGAACAAATAGAAACAAATATATACCATATAAATTCAGTATATATAAAGTGATATAGTGCTATGATCTAAATAGATCAAATAATACCTTATAAAGTGCATAATTTTTTTTTTTTTTTTTTGTAATAGTAGTATGAAGGTGCAATGAATTAATAGTAAATAAATATAAAGTCCTTAAGTGATAATAGTATTAAGGTGCAATAAATTGATATCCAATAAATAAGGTGAAATAAAGTCCTTAGATTGTGATCCAATAGGTGCCAAAGTGCCAAGTGAAAAGGTGCTTGTAAAGTAGTAGGTGCCCTCTTGGTTCCCCACTCACCGGATTGAGATTGAATAAAAGCCCTTTTGCTTTATTGCACAGTAGCCCGGGATCTGGTGTAGGACTCCTCCAATGTGACCTCCGAAATGGGTTCGTCTCCGCAATCACCATTAAACAGAGAGAGGACCATACATCGTGAAGTATGTTAAGGCTATTTTATTTCCCAAAAATCAATTGAATACTTACAGGATTAAAAATTGTATTGGGCATATAAACTGAACAAACGTGTGGCGCCGCTCTTGGCGTGCGTTCCACATACAGGAAGTTCCCGACCGGAAATGATGTTCCGCCCGCAACCGGAAGTGCGTCAACGCGTTTCGCCATCACACACAGCGTCTTCAAAGGACATCACTTCCTGTTGACAGAGGCTCTTTATATCGTAGCCTCTCCTTCATCATATCCGGATTTTATTATAGGAACATTACTTTATCCATCTCAAATTGATTAATCTCATGACTATATTTAATATAGCGGCAATAACCGACTATATTTAAAATTTGCAAGTAAACTTATTTGGTAACTTTAGTGGACGTTACTATATCCGGGCGTCACTTCCTGTTTACAGAAATTAATATGGAATCCCATTATATATTCGTAATAAACAATCGGCATACTAGTATACAATAAAAACCTATATAAACTCAAATCATTTTAATTCCTGGAGCTATATAAAACTGAATTTAATTTATCCAAATAGGATTTAATTGATACTTATAATGGCGCTATGTTGTAAGTATATAGATATATATTAATTAGTTATCAAAGGACTTTTGTTTACAAATACTTAAGATTTATTCCATAGCAGGGGTTTAGTAAAAATTAACAACAGTATTTTAAAACAACTTTCATGATAAAATAACTTTATTATATAATTTATTAAAAAGGGCTTTAAAATTATTTTATTAAAAAATCGATAAAAAGGAGGCATAAAATCATATATGACTTATATTATACTATTTTTGGAATATTGGTTCTTAGGAGGGGAGGGAGATGTTAATATTCTCAAATGGTTTTTGGTTCACTACCAGCAATGGAGGAATGCATATATATATATTTTATATTTCATTATTGAAATGGGAGGGGAAAATAAATAATTTATAATAATTATGTAAGGATGTTATGATTAGAATATTTGTTTATAAAATATGTATTATCTAATAAAAAATATTTTTATAAATATTCTACCAATCAGATAAAAAGCAGTTCACATCTACATCTACATTCAAACCTTTGGGCTGGAGTGTCTCCAATCGATGGATCCACTGTGTTTCATTTTGCGACACTGCTTGTTTTAAATTACCGCCCCTCCAATGGGGTTCAATTTTGTCGATTGCACAGAAAGATAATAGGGTGGGATTACTTTGGTGGACCAATTTAAAGTGGTGAGAGAGGCTGTGGTTTTTAAAACCTTTTCTAATGTTTGAAACATGTTCCCTGAGTCTTATCCTCAGTTCTCTAGTGGTCCTACCCACATACTGTAACCCACAAGGGCATGAGAGGAGGTATGTCACATGTGTGGATGCACAGGTAATACATTTTTTAATTTGATATGTTTTCCCATTAAAAGCAGATTTAAAAACCGTATTTTTCCTTTTCCTGAATTTTGAGGTCCTACATATCATACACCTGCCACAGCTAAAAAACCCTTCCTGGTCCCAGAAAGTGCCAATTTTGGTGGGCGGATTGACTACATTGTGGGCTAGCCTTAATGTTTTGGGTTTTGTGTATATAAACTGTGGCTTGGATGGATAAATTAAATTCAGTTTTATATAGCTCCAGGAATTAAAATGATTTGAGTTTATATAGTTTTTTTTTTTTTCAAATAAAGTTTTTATTGAAATTTTCCAAAATAACAGAATAGCCAAGGTTCAGCAAAACAACATCTAAACGGTTGACTTGAAAACTGCTATTTAAAACAAGAGAACCAGAAAAGACTGATAAATCCAAACAAATTACCATAGTGATTAGGGAAGGATAGCAGTGAAAGGGGGGGGGGGGGTAAGGGGAGAGATGGAGGAGGAGGGATATTGGAAGTTAGGACTGTAGAAGAAGAGGCGGGGGGGAGGGAAGGGTTGGGAAAGGCAAGGCAAGTAATAACGAGGAGGGGAGAAGGTAAGGTGGTAAGGTAAGGTGGGAACCTGTGAAGAAATATAGGAGGAACGCAATCACACCTGAAAAGTAACCAAAATATCAAGCATTATGTTGCATTCCTAGGGTCCCATATAGTAGAAATAGAGACGGGAATGGCACTCCCAGGAGCACTCTACATCATGAACGTGTAAAGTGCCGGTGCACGATGGAGTGCACCCATACTTTAGGGCACAACAGGTTAGGGGCACTCAGGCTAAAGTCACTCATCAGCTACCGGCAAGCGTATTAAAGTCCATCTCTGACTCAAAGATGGGAAACGTATGAGGGCTATAACACAGTAAGTTAAGGGCATTGCGGAATGACTGGTGTAGATGAATTTGTAGGCAGACTGGAGTCAGATAAAGATTTTGAAAGAGTTGCTTGGAAAAAAGAGTCTATCCAGGAGGAGCAGGAGTATGTTGGGTATTCGATAGTGATGTATGTGTCCCATTTCATGAAGAATTTACTATTGAGGCCTGTGAAAATCCGAGCATCGATGGTGTCTCTATTGAGGAGCTTCGTAAGTTCCGAAGTGACCTCTTGCAGGGTAGGAGGGCTGTAATTAATCCAGTTATGAAGTATGGCTCTCCTGGCTACCATGTAGTAGGTAGACAGCCAAGCTTTATTTGCGGAAAGAATTTCGGTTTGGGTTTTGGCTAAGCCCAGTGAACAACCATCTAGGCAACCAAACAGCAGTAAAAGCGGGTGTCCAGTCGGTGTAAGGCCTGTGATCCGTTGGGCATATCTTTCCACCTCCTTCCAGAATTTCGATGTGGCGGGACAGGACCAAAACCTGTGAGATAAAGTTGGTCTGTTAGTCAAGCACCATGCACATTTTTGCGGAGCATTGGCGGTGGGGGAGAAAGTGAAGGGAGAATAAGCCCGGTGGACTATTTTCAGTTGCTGTTCCTTCCAGAACTCATTGGTTATGATAGAGCAAGTAGACCTGTATCCTGCCAGGATGCAGGATGACAGGTTTGCAAAGTGAAAGTCCTTTTCCCAAGGTGATGTAAATGGCGATGCTTTTTGCAGAAGACGGTGGCGTTGGAGTGGCTTGTATATGTTAGAAATACTTGGCTTGGGAATGCCCACGAGTGTGTCCAATAGAGAGGGTTTAAGGCTCTTGGCGAGATCTCGGCAGAGATGGGAAGCAAAGGTAATGGCCTGATGCACATGCAGAAAATCAGAAAGCGGAATGTGGAACTTGGAGCAGATCTCCTGCAGGGGGAGAGGGCGGCCCGAGGATGTATCAAAAAGTTGGGCAAAGTTCCTTAGGTCGAGCAAAGTCCAGCGCAGGAATGGAGCATATTGGAGAGGTTGAGGGAACATAGGGTGACCTACTATGGGTAGGTATCTTGAAAATCTGGTAGATAAATTAAGATATTTACACGTTTCTCTCCAGGCAATTATAGTGTCTCTGAGGAGCAGGTTGTTTTTGAGTGTAGCTGGCAGAGCTGAAAGGGAGCAGTGCAGGAGAGCCCCCAGGGTGTAAGGGGCAACCATTTGCTTTTCTATATCTAAATTGGAGAAGTGGGAATGGCCCGACACCCAATCTAAACCTATTCGGAGAAGACAGGCTACATTGTAAAGTCTGATATCGGAGATGTTTGCCCCACCTTCACATTTTGGTAGAAACAATTTTTTGAGAGCAATTCGAGGTCGCTTTCCCCTCCAGAGGAACTTTTGGAGTGATTGATATAGGAGTTGTGTGTCTTTGTGTTTTAATAATAGTGGGATCGTTTGCAATGGGTATAGGAGTTTTGGGAAGCACATCATCTTGAAGAGATGACATCTACCCAACAAAGACAATGGCAACCCAGACCACGCTTCCAACTTTTTTGTGATGTCCTTAAGTACCGGTGGGAAGTTTAAAGTGTATATAGATGAGGGGGTTTTACCTATGTTAATTCCAAGATATTTAATGTGACTTTTGGTAATCTTAAATACGGACTCCGACGCCCAGGGGGGAGGATCAGTTCGTCCGAGAGGCAGTATTTCACTCTTGGAAAAATTAATTTTCAGTCCCGCGCAAGAACGGAAGGTTGTAAAGATGTCATGGATTAGAGGGATGTCTTTGGCAGGATTCGAGGTGAAGATGAGAATATCATCGGCAAACATGGCTGACCTCACTTCCTGATCTCCCACTCGCACACCGTGTAGACCAGTGTGAGCTGTCAGCAAACGGGATAACGGCTCAATGGCCAAATTAAATAACAGGGGGGAAAGGGGGCAGCCCTGTCGGGTTCCTTTAAAAAGGGAAAAGGATGCAGATGAGTGGCCATTCGTGATGACCGTAGCATTAGGGGAAGAATACATAGATTTAATGAGATGCAGAAAAGGCCCGTCGAATCCTAGTTCACCCAACACTTTAAAAAGCCACGTGAAGTTGACATTATCGAAGGCCTTCTCTGCATCTAGCGTAATAATGGCCATGTCATGTAGAGGGTTTGATTTTGCCATTTCCAGTACAGAAAGGACTTTCCTGATGTTAGAGGTCGCCGAGCGTCCTTTCGTGAACCCGGCTTGAGCCGGGTGGATAATGTCCGGCATAATTTTCGCCAGTCTGTTTGCGATGATTTTTGAGAGTAGTTTGGAGTCTAGGTTTAAAAGAGATATGGGTCGGTAAGATCCAGGTTCCAGAGGATCTTTGCCTGGTTTAGGAATCAGTTTAATATGGGCTTGGTAACCAGAGGGTAGGTAGGGACCGCCATTTAGGATATTTTGATACACCGCTGTCAAAGTCGGGGAGATTACGTCCGAGATAAGTTTAAAAAAATCAGAGGTATACCCGTCCGGGCCGGGTGATTTGCCAGGGGAGAGAGCGTGGATAGTAGCGGAGACCTCCTCAATTGTGATGGGGGCATTGAGCTCTGATAGGGCTGCAGGAACCAACCTGGGGAGCGAAATTCCCCCCAGGAAAGTGTCCGCCGTCTGTGGGTCAATGTGTTCTGGGCCGTACAGGGAGGAGTAGAAATCGTGCATCGTCTGAGAGATGTCCTCCTGTGATACACAAATCTCGCCTCTAGAATTTTTGATTTTAGCAATGTGCGTTGGGGTGTATTGAGATTTACAAAGCTGAGCTAAAAGTTTCCCGGATTTATTACCAAATTTGTGTAGTGCAAGGTCTTGAAGGGAGTGCCGAAAACTTTCTGACAATTCAGCCCAATGGTCAAAGTCTTGTTTCGCTTTCTTCCATTCAGTTATATGAGTAAACGTGTTAGAGAGGGAAAGGTTAGCTTGTGCTCGTCTCAAAGTGTCGCTGGCTTGATGGTATCGGGCTGAGGTCTGTCTTTTATAAGCCGTACTAAAAGCGATTATGTGGCCTCGCAGGACCGATTTTCCCGTTTCCCACAGGAGATTCGGATCCTGTGCATGTTGCGCGTTGTCGTTCAAAAAGTCTGTCCAGACCTTTTTCAGAAGGGACTGCAATTCTACGTTTTTGGCCAGGAAGGAGGGGAACCGCCATGTTCTAGTGGGATTAGGCGAGCGGGAATCGGAGTATACAAGAGAAATTGGAGCATGGTCAGAAATCGCCATGTCCCCAATTAGGGGAATGGATGACCTCTGGAGGGAAAAGCGATTGCAGAAAAAGTAGTCAATGCGAGATAAACTATCGTGCGGGTGGGAAAAAAATGAGTATTCTCTGCCTAGCGGGTTGGCTTGACGCCAGATATCAGTCAGGTCTAGAGAAGCCGCAAAATCAGGTAGGTAAAGTGGCTGTAACTGATGGGAGGAAAGTTTGCCCTGATCCCTAGATCTGTCTTCTAGGGTATCCATCACCGAATTGAAGTCCCCCCCCACCAAAAGAGGGAGGTGGGCTATGGGGGCTAGGGAGGAGGTAAGAGATTGAAAGTATGATTTGGAGGGGGAATTTGGGGCATACACATTTGCTAAAGCCAGAGTGGAGTCTCTGATCTTAAGGGTCAAAGTGAGCAACCTGCCTTCGTTATCAGTATGTTCTGCAACAATTTCACAAGGCAGGCCTTTGTGAATCAGTGTAATAACCCCCGCCTTATGGTTGACTGCCGCAGATCCGCGTACCTGTCCTACCTAAGTTTTGTGCATACGATGGAAATCTGAGGAAGGGAGGTGAGTTTCCTGCAAAATGGCAATGTCTGCCTTTAGTCTTTTTAAGTGTCGTAGTATCGCCATTCTCTTATGGGGGGAGCGGAGCCCTTTGACGTTCCATGATATTATTTTGACATCAAGGAGGGTCAAACAGGAGGGGAATACATAGTTGCATGGTTAATAATAGCTGAGAGGGGAGGGAGTCTGCGTGGTGCCATGGCCCAGGGTGAGTGCCAATCTTAGTAGTAGAGCCTGTCTTCTGCCGGAATAGACACAGATAGGTGTTCCCAATAAAAAACAAACATATAATAAGGATATAAAGCAAAAGAAATACAAATAAACGTACCATAGAAGTCTGGGACTTCGCTTTCTTCCTGACAAGCCGCATCACACCAGCACGGTGTTACCGGAACTAGCAGGCAATGGGCCAGCTCCAGCGACAAAGCCCTCTTGTGGGAGAACCGGAAGTCGCCGGGTCCAGACATGGCGAGCCAGATAAAAACTCTGGGACCTCCGCGTAGCTACGGCCGCAACCTCACTGGAACCTGAGTGGTGTCCAGTAAGGCCCGTCCGGCAAGGCAAGTGTGGGGAGATGCTGGTTGCAACAAGAAACAACAAGTGGTAAGAAAACCATATACCAGTAAAAACAATGATAAAACAATAAGATAACATGAAGATAACATCAGGTATGAGCACTTGAAAACTGCAAAATCTGTGAAGAAGCCAAGAATTTTAATTTTACCCCAGGAAGGGATCATAGGAGGAAGGATAACAACGCCCTAACAGTGAGAACTCAGGAGCAGGTTACAGAGCAGGGGTCATCCGGGCATTATGTCAAAAGCCTTAACTACAATCCTGGGGGGTAGTAGAGCCAATGTATTTCGAGTGACACATCCCATATGAGGGAGCATCATGTATCCAGTCAGCGCTGACGGTCTCCATTTGATTTGTGCGCATATCTTGCTCTTTTAGATGAATCCTTCCGTGGATTACGTGCGTCCCTGGCTCCCAAAGAAGGGGAGACAGGGAACGAATCCTGGGTCT
This sequence comes from Pelophylax lessonae, assembly GCF_965119305.1. Lineage (NCBI taxonomy): Eukaryota > Metazoa > Chordata > Amphibia > Anura > Ranidae > Pelophylax > Pelophylax lessonae. Next base: position 285,627,165 of record NC_138768.1, read on the forward strand.
CCATAGCCACCTGCATGTGCGCTTGGAGGAATTCAGAAGCCTCGTCAGGGTGTGTAAAAGACTTAGAATCTCCCGCAGGGGTATTAAATCTCAATGTCGCAGGGTAGGCCAAGGTAAATTTAATACCTTTATGGTACAGTGCGGAACAGAGTGGCTGAAAAGCCTTTCGTCGCCTTGCGACTTCTTGCGAATAATCCGCAAATAAAAGCAGCTTGTGGCCCTCCAATTGCAACGCTTTGGCATTGCGGTACGATTTAAGAATGGCATTCCTGTCAGCATAATTTAGGAAACGCACGATCACCGGGCGCGGTGTGCGCCTATCATTGGAAGGCGGACCCAGTCTATGTGCTCTTTCTACTGTGCATGGTGTTGTAATCCCCAGTGCCTGGGGAATGCGATTTGAGCACATGTCAGGCAGAGTAGCAGCCGTAACAGACTCGGGGATTCCTATGATTCGCAAGTTATTTCTGCGCGAGCGATTCTCGAGATCTTCCAGCTTATCCAATATGTATTGTTGAGTCTGTGCCGTTTTTTGGTCATTGGATAGATTTGATTGGACCTCGTCCTCTACCTCAGATAGTCTGTGCTCTAAGTCTGTGAGCCTCCGAGCCTGCTCCCCCACCTCCCTGCGGATCTGTGTAATGCCATCCGTGACAGCCTTGTCCACTGCTGCTGTGATGGTGGGCAGCATCAGAGCGGCCACTGCCTGGGCTATGCGAGTGTATTGATCCTCTGAACATGGGAGAGCCGCAGCCATAGGAACCGGGGGGGCCGGGGAGCCTGTGTGTTGTTGAGAGGTGGCCGCGGCCATGTTGGCTGCATGTGAGGCGGGAGAGTCCGCCTCCGAGCGGATCTCTCCAGGGCTCGGAGCGCCGTGGGTTACGAAGCGGTCCATACCTGGTGTGTCCCCTGAAGTGTAGGATGTGGAAGAGGTGCGAGCCGCCGATCGCGGGAGCTAGTAAGCCGGATCTTTTAGTCAGATGTTTCCCGGAGCCGCCGTTACAGCCGCCTAGCTCATCAGGCGCCGGAACCGGAAGTGAGTTTATATAGGTTTTTATTGTATACTAGTATGCCGATTGTTTATTACGAATATATAATGGGATTCCATATTAATTTCTGTAAACAGGAAGTGACGCCCGGATATAGTAACGTCCACTAAAGTTACCAAATAAGTTTACTTGCAAATTTTAAATATAGTCGGTTATTGCCGCTATATTAAATATAGTCATGAGATTAATCAATTTGAGATGGATAAAGTAATGTTCCTATAATAAAATCCGGATATGATGAAGGAGAGGCTACGATATAAAGAGCCTCTGTCAACAGGAAGTGATGTCCTTTGAAGACACTGTGTGTGACGGCGAAACGCGTTGACGCACTTCCGGTTGCGGACGGAACATCATTTCCGGTCGGAAACTTCCTGTATGTGGAACGCACGCCAAGAGCGGCGCCACACGTTTGTTAAGTTTATATGCCCAATACAATTTTTAATCCTGTAAGTATTCAATTGATTTTTGGGAAATAAAATAGCCTTAACATATTTCACGATGTATGGTCCTCTCTCTGTTTAATGGTGATTGCGGAGACGAACCCATTTCGGAGGTCACATTGGAGGAGTCCTACACCAGATCCCGGGCTACTGTGCAATAAAGCAAAAGGGCTTTTATTCAATCTCAATCCGGTGAGTGGGGAACCAAGAGGGCACCTACCACTTTACAAGCACCTTTTCACTTGGCACTTTGGCACCTATTGGATCACAATCTAAGGACTTTATTTCACCTTATTTATTGGATATCAATTTATTGCACCTTAATACTATTATCACTTAAGGACTTTATATTTATTTACTATTAATTCATTGCACCTTCATACTACTATTACAAATTTTTTTTTTTTATGCACTTTATAAGGTATTATTTGATCTATTTAGATCATAGCACTATAGAACTTTATATATACTGAATTTATATGGTATATATTTGTTTCTATTTGTTCATTATTTAGATGCTAGCGCTGCATAAATTTGTTTTTATTTATATGTCATTTTTATTGTTTTGTTTTTTTTAACTGCTAATGGCGGCGATCTGCGATTTTTTTTGAGGGACTGTGACTTTGCGGCTGACAGATCGGACCCTTGAATTACATTTTTGACACTTTTGGGGTTACCAGTGACATTACTACAGTAATCAGTGCTATACATATGCACTGTTACTGTAAAAATGACTCTGGCAGGGAAGGGGTTAACTTTATTAGAAATCTAACTTTATTAGAAAGTTAAGTGTGCCCCTAGGGGTGTGCTTCTAACTGTCAAGGGGCGTGGCTTTTGATGTAACCACAGAGACATACGATCCTACATAGCAGGATTGTATGATCTCTGCAGTTACACCAGGGAGAATGACAGGCAGCTTTGTTTACATTAGCCGCCTGCCTTTCTCCCTCTCCAGCGGGAGATTGCGAGTGACCGACGGACATCGGAGCCGCCGGTCACTTGCGCGGGAATGGCAGTAAACGAGCAGAGGCGGGAGCGTGCCTCCGGCGGAGCGCGCTCGCCGGCGAGTGACGTAGCGATACGTCACTTTGCCCGGGGGGCTGACCACCGCAGTATATGTACTTGCGGCGGTCGTCAAGTGGTTAATGCAAACTGACGTAGACCTACATCGGCTGACTTTAAGTGGTTGTACCGGGATGATGCCTCTAGCTAGAGGCATCATCCCGGTACCGTTGTTTAGAGCAACTTTAGCTAGCCTCTAGCTAGAGTCACGTCCGGGTTACTTGGCTGCTAAAGGCGGGAGATTCAAAAAGTGACTGTATTCAAAAATGCCATTTTCTGTGTTTTGAATACATGGAAGTGCAGTGGAGGGGTCTAGGGTCTTTTAGACCCCGATCCCTCCAAAAAGAGTACCTGTCACTGCATATTGCTGTCACCAGGGATGTTTATATTGCTTGTGACACCAATAAAAGTGATCAGATTTTTTTTTTTTTAAAACCTGTGTTAAAATTAAAAAAAAATAAATAAATAAATAGGAAAAAATTTTAGCCGCCCCCGTCACCGTGAACTCGTGCACGAAAGAAAACGTACATGGAAGTCGTGCCACAAATGAAATCACTGTTCAAACCACACATGTGAGGAATCGCCGCGACCGCCAGAGCGTGAGCAATAATTAAAAAAAAAAGAGCTACACTCTAACTCTAAACTGGTTACCGTTAAAAAATTTTAAAGCGTCACCTATGGAGATTTTTATTGACCGTAGTTTGTTGCCATTCCACGGGTGTGCGCAATTTTAAATCGTAACATGTTGGGTATCTATTTACTCAGCGTGACATCATCTTTCACAATATACAAATAAAAATGGGCTAACTTTACTGTGTGTTTTTTTTAAAATGCAGTGAAATGTGATTTTTCCAAAAAAATGGCGTTTGAAAAATCGCTGCGCAAATACCGCGTGACAAAAAATATTGCAATGACCGCCATTTTATTCTCCAGAGTCTTTGCTAAAATATATATATATATATATATATATATATATATATATATATATAATGTTGGGGGGTTTTAAGTAGTTTTCTAGCAAAAAATACTGATTTTAACTTGTAAAGTGTCAAAAATAGGCCCGGTCTTGAAGTGGTTATTAAACAGTTTGTAAACAAAAAAAAAAAGTAAATGAATGCAGCCACCAATGATTGGTAAGCCGCAATATATTACTTTTTTATTTTAGGAATAACACTGCTTTAACAGCATAGTCCACCTTATAAGTAAAATAAACCCTGCAGAGAAGGGGCCCCAGTCTTATGCAATGAACACTACAGTACTATTTTGCAAAATACAGTGTAATGTGATTGGCACACCTGTAGACTTCTACTGGCACCCCTAAGCTTCCAGTACACAGCAGAGCTTGGATGCCTATTCTCGGCATCACTTCATCGCCCTTCTTTTTTCCCAAAAGTGGCGCATGCCTTTTGAAAATGAGGAGCATCCTGCTGTGATGCTGGAAACTAGTATCCAGGCTCTACTGTGTCACAGGAGCTATTAGAGACAAGTGAAGGTAAATAATGTTGGATTACATCGGGCAGGCTTTAGGGGGATGCCAGCAAAGACCTGTAGCTGTGCAAATCTCATTACACTTGTGAAAAAAAGTAAATGCACTAAGGCTTCATTCACATGTGTAAATGCATGAATACGCAAGATCATTAGGCTTGAACCTTTCTCCTAGAAAACAGGTGGATTAATATCAGTAAAATTTTTATGGCCATGTAGATAATGATATTCCCATAAATGATAAATTATCATTTATTTTTCCCCTTTGTTTAGACTTAATTTATACTCTTAGAAACATGTATACACGGGTTTACACGCATGTTCTTAAAGGCAGATTTTTGGATTCTGTGTTACAGATCTCAATGCAGTGCATGTTTATGAACCTTTGTGAATGGCTCCATTGAAAATAATGCAGCTGCATTCACATCTGTAATTAAAAACACAGGCTTGATGTACCAAGTTTATTGATTGGTCAACTTGGGAACCTACCTGCTGGATTATCTTGCACTTATCGCTAGCAGCTGCTATAGCCATTAGCAAAAATCACTGCCTTCTTCCGGCAGGGGCGCCTTCCACCACCGCACCCCCGCTGGTAGAAGACAATTGCTGATTTCCCTGTCAACACTGCCTGTGTTGGTTGGGGAATCATGCAAATTTCTTTCCTGCACCTAAGTGTCCAAGCACTGCTATTTCCTGGAAACTTTGGGGAGCCTGCAAAGACCTACAGGTGTGCTAGTCACATTACATTGTATTGGCAGCTTGTGGCTGTGGCTGTCAGTATACAATAGCTACAGCTGAAGATTAGGGATGATCGAACTTTTGAAAAGTTCGGTTCGGCCAGAACATCCGAACTTCCCGAAAGTTCGGCCCGGATTTCAGAACCCCATTGAAATCAATGGGACCCGAACTTCGGTAATCAAAAAACACCATTTTTAAGCCCTAAAACCCAATAAACGCCCCTAAAAAGTGCCCAGGGTTCTGGGTCATGCCCCATTAACTATTAATCACACAAAAAAAGTTCTTAAAAATTGTCATTTTTGATAAAAAAGCCAATTATTGAAAAATTTAAAAAAAAAAAAAAGAGAGAGCATGTCCAGAACCATGAAAAAAAAAAGATAATTTTTCAGTAGAATCGGGATGTGGGTCGGGAGCCTCCTTTAACTTTAACACCTATATGATCTTTTTTTCTGGTTCTGGACATGCTACAGAGCTGAAACTTCACAGGTACACCTTTTAGACCCCCCCCCCAGACACAAAATCACACAAAAAAGTTCTTAAAAATTGTCATTTTTGATAAAAAAGCCAATTATTGAAAAAATAAAAAAAAATAAAAAAAAGAGATTTTTTGATTTTTCTTTGGATTTCGTATCTGGGGGGTCTAAAAGGTGTGCATTTGAAGTTTCAGCTCTGTAGCATGTCCAGAACCAGAAAAAAAAAGATTGTTTGTATTAGAACACTTTCTTTCAGGACAGGTAGTTAGCTTCTCTCCCGGTTTAATAGAAGGCATTTTTTGGGGTTCTTTTGAGGCAGGCAAAACATCTGAACATGTGTATAGGGGGTATATATACACATATATGTCTGAATATATACCCCTAGACATATATAGGTGTGATAGTAGCAGAAATATATTACTGTAAATGATTTCATTAGCGCAAGCATTTATTTCTGCTACTATCACACCTATATATGTCTAGGGGTATATATTCAGACATATATGTGTATATATACCCCCTATACACATGTTCAGATGTCATGTCTGACATCAAACATGTCCTCAAAAAAGCACTGACAGTGGCAGCCCCTGCAGCATAAAAAATGCTTGCTGGTGAGAAGCCATAATGGTGTTCCGAAGCTATTCAGAGAAATGACCATTTCTCTATTGCGGTCACCCTGACATGGAAGGGTTTGGTCACCCTGCCATGGCAGTCACTGTCAGTTCACCCTACACTACATTACGGTCACCCTGGTATGGAAGGGTTTGGTCAGTCGGTCAGCCTGCCATGGCAGTCAGTTTCCCTTACACTACATTACGGTCACCCTGGTATGGAAGGGTTTGGTCAGCCTGCCATGGCAGTCAGTTTCCCCTACACTACATTACGGTCACCCTGGTATGGAAGGGTTTGGTCAGTTGGTCAGCCTGCCATGGCAGTCAGTTTCCCCTACACTACATTACGGTCACCCTGGTATGGAAGGGTTTGGTCAGTCGGTCAGCCTGCCATGGCAGTCAGTTTCCCTTACACTACATTACGGTCACCCTGGTATGGAAGGGTTTGGTCAGCCTGCCATGGCAGTCAGTTTCCCCTACACTACATTACGGTCACCCTGGTATGGAAGAGTTTGGTCAGTTGGTCAGCCTGCCATGGCAGTCAGTTTCCCCTACACTACATTACGGTCACCCTGGTATGGAAGGGTTTGGTCAGTCGGTCAGCCTGCCATGGCAGTCAGTTTCCCCTACACTACATTAAGGTCACCCTGGTATGGAAGGGTTTGGTCACCCTGCCATGGCAGTCAGTTTCCCCTACACTACATTACGGTCACCCTGGTATGGAAGGGTTTGGTCAGTCGGTCAGCCTGCCATGGCAGTCAGTTTCCCCTACACTACATTACGGTCACCCTGGCACTTCATACTTTCCCTACAGAAACTAATTTTTTGAAGCTAACTTAAGTGTAAAGGAGCACTCTAACTACACTAGATATCCCTTTCCTCACACTAAAAATAGCTAAATGACACTTTTAAAATAAAATTAACAGAACTGCTTCCACTCTCTTCCATGTCCAGTATAAGAATGCTAGGAATTTGGCGGGGGCGATCTTATATACTGGGGGGCGTATTCACTAATGATTGGTCTAGGGACCCCCTAGTCACTCCAATCACATTCCTAGCATTCTCCTGCCCCCTCAATTGGCTTTTGCTAATGGTTCTGGTCCAATCACGGGCTTTTAAAGCCCATTTCCTGAAGCATTGCATTTTGGGCGGTTCTGGTTGCCGAATTCCGAACTTTTTGGGCAAAAAGTTCTAAATTCGGCCGAACCTCGAACACCCAATGTTCGGGCCGAACCGATGGTCGACCCGAACCGTTCGATCATCCCTACTGAAGATTAGTCGATCTTCATTTTTTAGAGGAATCTGAAAGATTTATTTTGTTTAGCCTGCAAGTTGAGGGGAAAATGTATTTTTGTGTGGCGAGCTTAATTAAGCTTAAAGTGGTTGTAAAGGCAGAAGGCTTTTATCTTAATGCATTCTATGCATAAAGATAAAAAGCCTTCTGTGTGTAACAGCACCCTCAGCACCCCTAATACTCACCTGAGCCATATCTCTATCCAACAATGTTGCAGGACATAGTCACTGCCCAGGACTCTCCCTTCTGATTGGCTGAGATAGCAGAGAAGCACCATTGGCTCCCGCTGCTGTCAATCAAAGTCAGTGAGCCAATCAGGAGAGAGAGGGGGCAGTGCCGGGCTACAGCTCTGTGTCTGAATGGTCACAGGGAGCTGCAACTTGGCTCAGGCGCCTACATAGCAAGCTGCTTGCTGTGCGGGCACTTAACAGGAAGGAGGGGTCAGGAGCAGCAAAGACAACAAATATTTTAGTATCCCTTTAAGTTCTAGCTTCCTGCAATCTCCCGCATATCACCACTGACTGCCAAATGGAGCATCAGCATTAGAGTCAATTAGGTATGTTGCAGTTCATATGTGCTGAAAAGGACCATGCTTACAGTAGAAGATGCAGAGTTAGAGGTGGGATTAGTTCATCAACCTGTTACTGCTTCTTCATTGTCCAGGCTAGGAACAAAGGAACTGGCATGATGCATTGCTTAATTACAGCAGAGAAAATCAGGTTAGCAGCCTGGCTGTGTTGTCTGGCAGGGCTGTGCAATATCTAAAGACTGGGTGGACAGAAAAAAAAATCACGTGACTTGTAAAACAGCACTAATATATCCTGGTGTTCCACTTTAAAGAGAAATATTTATGATCAACTCCACTCTAATGATTATATTCCACTTTGCCGATTTACCAAGCAAACAGCATATTATATAAACTGTAAAATGGACTTTATTTCACACAATTATATGTATTCCTTATTGAGCCTCATTATACAAAAAAGTTTTATTGTGCTAAATGGTCAGAAGTGACTTGATTTAAAAGTTCACCTAAGGACTTGGTTGTGCAATTTAATGTTGAATGGTCTATAAAACTGAGTTTGAGGTTGTTGTGGTAAGGTGGCAACCCTCTTTCCTAATTAGACAGGACATTTAGCTTAGCGGAGAACTAAGATTCCTAAATTATGTGAAGAAAGTAGATTACAAACTATCTCTGTGGCTCGACGAAAACATTAATTATATGAAATGGCAAGGGTGAGGGCATTCTGAATGAAAAGGCTGTGTGTTTGACGTATAGTTTATTACAGCCGAGTGAATAAATATTTAAAACAAGTATTGAATAAGACTAAATGTAAAGGATTATTTTATTTACTTCACTCAGAAACCTGTATAACAGAGCTTGTTCTTTCCATTTTTATTTTGGTTTCTTACCAAACATTCTGATATGATGGTTTAAAACTGATCTCCAGGTTTCATTTAAACTTTGAATAGTTTGCTTGGATCAACTTGGTTCAAATGTATTATTTACTTCACTAACAGTTGCAGCAACTGGGAGCAACATATAAACTGTATGTAGTTTTAGCTACATACTATACTACATACAGAACTGTGTTCCGGCAGCAGGGCAGGAACTTTCCATCCTTCTTCCAGAACAAAATCAAGTCAAGGTGAGCACTTCTCAGCTATTCACAGGAAGCTTTGTATTATATGAATGAATACAAAGCTTCCTCTGATTGGCTGAATAAGAGAGGCAGGCAAATGATGTCATATTTTCTGACTCAGCCAATTGGAAGAAGCTGTGAATGACTGTGCAGCACTCAGCCTGACTCGAATATGTTGCGAGAGAATGACAGGAAGCTCTCATTCTACTGCCAGAACACAGCACTGTACACTGTATAAAGCTGAGGCTATGTACAGTTTATTCAGCATTCACATCCTCTACAGTGAAGAAAACATTCTGTTTGGACCAGCTTGGTCCAAACAAACAATTTAAAGATAAAGTGATAATAAAGTCTTGTATTTTTTTGTTTAAAAATAACAAACATGTCCCAATTACCTGCTCAGTGTAGTGGTTTTGCAAAGAGCAGCCCAGATCCTCCTTTTCTTGGGTCCCTCTTCGGCACTCCTGGCCCCTCTCTCCTGCCGAGTGCCCCCACAGCAAGCAGCTTGCTATGGGGGTACTTGAGCCACAGCACTGTATGTCCAACACAAGGCCGTGGTTAGGCCCCGTCCCCTCTCTCTCCTCATTGGCTCACTGACTTTGATTGACAGCAGCAGGAGCCAATGGCGCTCCACTGCTGTCTCAGCCAATGAGGAGGGAGAGTCTCGGGCAGCCGATTCTCTCCTGCAACATTGCTGGGTAGATATAAACACAATAGTGTAGTGCTAATTACAAATAATGAAAAAAATGTGAAAAGGGAGACATCAATAAGTGTCAAAAAGCTTTCATGCAAATTCAATAAAAATGTTAAAGTCCAAACATGTAAGTTCCAGAATTGACAATAAGTTAACAGTTGTTATCCAAAGATGGAGTTCCCAACAGATGGTGAGGCAGGAGGGAAAACACACACGTGAGAGATGATAAAAGTGGCTGCTTACCAAAAGTTGTGGGCCCCCAAATTAATGGACAGGCCATAAAAAGCCTTATTGTAGACCAGTGTTCAGTCTTGCCTCCGGATACACAGGGATTAAGCCATAAAATCACAGGCAACTCCAACCGTATATAAAGCCATATGCATGGGAAGGAGAATAGGGAAAAACATAGCGTAATCCAGTATGGTATAAAAAAGCGTTTATTGTATTGCACTTACAGCATAATAGAAGTTTCAAGCAGAAAGATAAAACCGCGGCGTCCCGCAATGTTACAATGTAGCCGGCGTTCCGAGGGGCGTGGTCAGCGTGGTGTCCGGTACCGCCCGGTACATTGCTGGGTAGAGATGGGCTCAGGTAAGAATTAGGGGGGTTGAGGGGGGCCGCTGCACACATAAGATTTTTTCTCTTAATGCATATCATTAATTAAGATAAAAAAAACTTTACATGAAGTTAAATTTAAACTAACACTAACATACTTTTGCTGGGTATTCTGAATAGTTGTGTTACAGATCTATCTTGTGATGTTTGTTGGAGGGAAAACTGATATCTAGGTGCCCCAGAAAATGTTATAGGAGCATTTTTAAAGAGTGTAAAAAGACCCTGTCATAGAATATTATAAACAATTATTGTGCCCTTTGTATTTTGAGTCCTGCACTGCCCATTTCTCTTGCAGGCCGTATTGCAGTTTTGACACCACTGGATTTTTGCCATGAGCAGTGTCCAGATAGTTTAGTCATGGCAGATGAGGGTCTGCCTTTGCTAACTCTACCTCCATCAGGAGGTCAGATAGTTCTTGGAACTTGTGATGATCCTTGTTGGTTATTTTAGGAAAGGTTTAACATCTTTTAAATATAAACACTTTCTATAGTTTCAGAGCTACTATAAGTTTGCTCGAGCCTTGCCCATACAGCAGAAAAGCCAGTGTCTAGGTAGTCCACATGTATTGATCTCAGACTCTTAACATGATCATCAGTATATGGCACACTTAAAAAGGAAATCAAGTTCATTCTTGGCAGTAAGGTTGAGATCAGCAATTGCAGCTTTAATTGTTGATCTCTGAGTCCTGTAGTTCTCTGGACAGTCATCGAACCTTGAGAGACTGATATTAACGAGCTCCTGAGGTATCATACACTTGGTAAAGATGAGGTATTCCAGGATAAAATGATGTTGTAAGAGCATAAAGGCTAAGTTCCCCTTTTTTCCCCCCTAAATTTCAGCTTCCCTATGTACCAATATACCATTATTGTGCATCTGTTGCAGAAAAGAAAAACTTTCTCTGTCTTCTAGGACAGGTCTTACTTTAGCCTCCAGTTTATTGTATAGAAAACTCTTCCATTACTTCCTGCTATCTGTTCCTTAGGGTTTAAAACCATTAAGACACAGGAAGTAGTTCAGCAGCTGTCCTCATTAACCACTTCCCTTCCAATGACATACTTGTACGTCACTGTACTTTTGGTGGTTGTACCGGAATGATGACTGCAGCTGCAGGCATCACCCCAGTATCGTTTTTTTAGAGCCGGCAGTCAGCTCTATTGTAATAGCAATTGGAGAAGCTTACTAGCCGCTTGATTGCTTTACAAGAAGTGGAAGGGGACAGCCTCTTTCCCACCAACCTCTGCGGCTCTCTCTGGCTTTCCTGTCCCACTGGGGGACCCTAGCAAACAGCCAGCTCATCTGCTGGCTGACCGGACAGCAAAGCTGGGATTGGCTTTGATCGGCTGTTTGTAATAGTAAACCAGAAGTGACATCACTTCCATTTTACTCAGAAACCATTGGAGCCAACTTTTAAAAATCTAAAGCTGTCAAAAACACAGATCTTGGTGTTTTGAATGCTTTTAAGTGCAGAGGAGGGATATGGGGTCTTAATAATCCTAGATCCCTCCATAAGGAGTACCTATCACTTGCTTATTGCTGTCACAAGGATGCTTACATTTCATGTGACAACAATAACAGTGACGGAAAAAAAAAAATGAAAGCAACAGTGTAAAAATAAATTAATTAATATTTAAAAAGAATATAAAGTGCCCTGTCCTCCCGTGCTCGCACGCAAAGGCGAACGTGCATGTCGGTCCTGCACCCACGCAAACAATGATCGGCCCACATATGTGAAGTATCACCATGAGCTTCAGATCATGGGCAGTAATTCTAGCACTAGACCTCCTCTGTAAATCTAAAGTCGTAACCTGTAAAGGCTTTTAAAGCGTCATCTATGGATAGTAATAATTACATTGTTTGTCACGGTTGCACGGGTGTGTGACATGTTTGGTATCTATTTACTTGGTGTAACATCATATTTTATATTTTGCAAAAAATTGGGTTATGTATTATTATTTTTTTTGCATTCAAATTCAAGTGTATTTTTTCCCACAAATTGCGTTTGGAAAACGGCTGTGCAAATACTGTGTGAAATAAAAAATTGCAAATCTAATGATTTATTCTCTAGGACCTCTTCTTCAAAAAAAAAAAAAAAAAATATATATATATATATATATAGATATATATATATATATATATATATATATAATGTTTGGGGGTTCTAACTAATTTTCTAGCAAAAATACTGATTGGTACATGTGAACAAAAAGTGCCAGAAAAGGCCAGGACTGGAGGTGCTTAACAGGCACCCTGCACCTGCCCTCCCCCTTCAGGAGATTGCTTCCACCCATCTCTGTACTCACATACAATTTATGTCACTGAGCGCAATTCTCATTGAATACACAACCAGGGTCTTCCTTGTTTTCTACCTTACCTTCATCTTGCATCGAGTGTACAAGAGCTGAGCGATCACATAACAGCCTATGTGGAGTAGAGGTGTACTATAGAGATGTCCCGAACTGTTCGTCGGCGAACAGTTCCCGGCGAACTTCGCATGTTCGCGTTCGCCTCGGTGGGCGAACATATGCGATGTTCGGTCCGCCTCCTATACATCATCATTGAGGCAAACTTTGACCCTGAACCTCACAGTCAGCAGACACATTCCAGGCCAATCAGCATACCTCCCTCCCACCTCCTATAAATAAGCAAGGGCAGCATCCATCTTAGATCATTTCTGTGTTACTGAGAGCAGGGAAAGTGCTGCTGCTGCTGCTGCTGCTGTTATAGCTAGGGACAGTTGTTAGTCAGTGTTCCCGGTCTTGTTAGTCAGTGTTCTTGGTACACTCCTGCTGTAAGGACAGCACCCCAAAAAGCCCTTCTTAGGGCTGGTATTTGAGTTTTGTTTTTGTTTTTTTGGATATATATATATCTATTGTCCCCAAAAAGCCCTTTTTAGGGCTGGTATTTGTGTAATTTTTTTTGATATACATACATATATATATATTGTCCCCAAAAGCCCTTTTTAGGGCTGGTATATGAGTATTTTTTTTCTATATATTTATCAGGCATTTTTGGAGGCAGGCATGACTTTTTTGGGATTAGTGTTGGGGGGGGGGGGTCCAAAAAGTATACCTGTGAAGTTTCAGCTCTGTAGCATGCCCAGAACCAGAAAAAAAAGATCATATAGGTGTAAAAGGAGGGTTCCCACCATCCCTGCTCTACTGAAAAATTATCTTTTTTTCTGGTTCTGGACATGCTACAGAGCTGAAACTTCACAGGTACACTTTTTAGACCCCCCAGACACTAAATCACACAAAAAAAGCTCTTAAAAATTGTCATTTTTGATAGAGAGCCAATTATTGGAAAAATTAAAAAAAAAATTCTTTGGATTTATTGTCTGGGGGGGGTCTAAAAAGTGTACCTGTGAAGTTTCAGGTCTGTAGCATGCCCAGAACCAGAAAAAAAAGATCATATAGGTGTAAAATGAGGGTTCCCACCATCCCTGCTCTACTGAAAAATTACCTTTTTTTCTGGTTCTGGGCATGCTACAGAGCTGAAACTTCACAGGTACACTTTTTAGACCCCCAGACACTAAATCACACAAAAAAAGTTATTAAAAATTGTCATTTTTGATAGAGAGCCAATTATTGGAAAAATAAAAAAAAATGTCTTTGGATTTATTGTCTGGGGAGTCTAAAAAGTGTACTTGTGAAGTTTCAGCTCTGAAGCATGTCCAGAACCAGAAAAAAAAATTAGAATTAGGGTTAGGGCTAGGGTTAGGGTTATTTTTAGTGCTTAGGGTTAGAGGGTTAGGGTTAGAGGCATAGGGGTAGGATTACTAACCCTAACCCTAAGTATGTCACCATAACCCTAACCCTAACCCTTAAAGCCCAGTTCCTGTCCCATTTTGGACGGTTGTGGTCTGTTTGCGGATGTTTGCGGTGCGTTAAACGGGGAGTTTGGTCTGTCACTGTGAAGCAGGCGTAACCCTTACACTACCTGATCGATACAACATCATACCTGATCGTATACACACACTGGATGTTTTAAAGCATGTTATTCCAAACAATTTAGGAATGTTAGGTGATTTATGCCCTTTATGGATTAAAACCCGACTCTGCGTCAACTACGTAATTTTCCATGGGAGTTTTGCCATGGATCCCCCTCCGGCATGCCACAGTCCAGGCGTTAGTCCCCTTGAAACAACTTTTCCATCACTATTGTGGCCATAAAGAGTCCCTGTGGGTTTTAAAATTCGCCTGCCTATTGAAGTCTATGGTGGTTCGCAATGTTCGCCGGTTCGCGAACATTAAATTTTATGTTCACGACATCACTAGTGTACTACTGAAAACAGGAGAAGTGCCTGGAAGTCTATAAAGTTCACACTTTACTATACAATTTAATTGTACATTCTCCTTTAAAACTACCATCAACTATGTAGTGCAAGAGCCTGCTTGACTGGATGGTGAGTGATTGAATAGATAGGTGTGTTTTCTTATTGTAAAATTTTGGTAAATCTAAAGGAGATAACGTATGGCCACCTTTATACACCTAAAATTAACTAGTCACACTTTCGGTGCCAATAATTGCTAATGGCAGGACAGGCGCAGAATGAAACACACATTTTGCAGCGTAAAAATATGCAGTAAAACACGCAGTAAAAAATGTGCAAACCACAACATGCCAAAATGTCCCATGAGCTACATTGCCGAGTGTAGGGCAGCCCATTGAAATTAGTGGGCTGTCCATTTTGTGTCATGGGAAAAATGTACGCTCCCACTACACTAGGTTTGAATGGGGCCTAAATGTGAAATTTATGTATTTACACAGGAACAATGAGGCTCTATTTACACCTGTGTGTTTCCTAACGCATGACCAACCACACATAAAACACGTGCTTTGCCCTGTGTTTCGGAAATGCACTGCAAACCTGCATCGTGCTTACATTGCCATTCAATGTAAATGGCACCCCAAGTGTGGGTAAAAGGCACACATTTGCCATCTAAAGATTACAGAAACTCACACAGAGAAAGGGGGAATTGCCTCACAAGAATGGGGAGGGATTTACTAAAACTGGTGCACTCAGAATCTGGTGCAGCTGTGCATGGTAGCCAATCAGCTTCTAACCTGAGCTTGTTTAATTAGGCTTTGGCAATAAAACCTGGAAGCTGATTGTTTTCTTTGCAGAAGTGAGCCTTATTTTGCACGCTCATTTTAGTAAAATCCCAAAGTGGCAGCAGAACAAAAAAAAATTAACTAGAGAACAACATGCATTTCTCAAATACTGTGGAGGCAGCATATTATCAATCAACTGTGTTTCTGCATGGACATATACTAAGGGCATAGGTTGAAAACACAGCCACAGGAGCTTAAGTGGGAGAGAATTTTTATACAGGAAGTATCTGGAAACAACCTTCAATACTATGGTCATCACTTTTATCCTCACACCTCTTCCTATGTTCACTGATTCTGGCTATCAGGGTCTTCTGTGTTCTTTCTACATAACAAAGGCCACAGGGGCAGCTTAAACCATATACTAAAGAGACAGTAGACCAGGAGATAAACTCTTTAATTGTGTAATCTTTTCTTCTGGAATCATGAAAGTTCTTTCTGGCCATGGGCAATAAATTGACACCCAAGGCACTTCTTTTTTGAACTAGAATGTGCCTTTTTGTGACAAAAATGTCCTGGTATCTTCTTTCCACCAATATGTGACTTAAGGGTAATACATTTTTCACATATTGTGATTTTCCTTAAAAAAATAGTTGGTTTTAGTGCATGATTTCTTTGAATTTAGGATCTATTTTTAAAAAATGTGCCCGAAAAGGTCCATTACCAAGCTTGGGAGGTACCAACATTTGAAGCAAAAATTCTAACAAAACTAAACTTAATGGGTGACTTTCTGGGTACCTGATTTCTTAATCCTAAAACATATATCTAAAAAAGGGCTAAAAAATGTGTTGAGAGCACCGAGTAGCCATATTAATTGCTAATAATAAAAAACATTTGGAGTTTATTATATTATAGTGTTAAGAGGTATGTGAGACTGTGTGCTGTGGTGCTGTTCAGAAGGAAGTGTATACAATATGTTTGACAATCTGTTTCAGATATTTCTTTTAGACAGACTGTATGTTCTATAACTTTTAAACTCATTACAATAAAAGTTGTACTTTTATATATGTGTATGAGTTTCTGGTTCTGCTTTCTTTTCATTTAGAATCTGGCTGCAATAGTTTTAGGGATTTTATTGATAGCTCTATATTTACTGTTAAACTGTGTAACAAAAAGTATCTACTGAATGTTCTTCCTCTCATTTATGTTGCTATTTTTGCTATTCTTGGGCTGCGATTCTGAATATGTTTTTCTATACTCTAGGACAGATTGTTTTATTTCTAAAGTATAAAAACCTTTCTCTAGAACCTTACCTACTCATTAGTAACTTACACGATACAGGCAATCATCATAATTAGTGCAATCTCTACCCAATCTGCAAAATTGATTATGAGGTATGTTTCTCTTCTACCTCGGGTGATGGTTACTTGCATTGTGTAGGTAAGATCTCTCTGATGCATCTTTAAAATCTTTTTATTAAAACATATTGCCCTTTTTATTATAAAAACACAAAATAATGATCATTAATAAAATAATGAAACATGGGGCTGTTTCATATGTACACTTAATATTGAGGTCAATGGCATTACAGTAGTCCACAAAAAGTCTAAAAGTAAGCTATCAAACATACTAAACCTGTTTGCCGCTTCATCCTTTCTTGTAACCCCCTTGAATATGCTAGGGAAGGACTCTGCTTGCACTTTAGCTCACCTGCTTGAATTACAGCTGCTAATGCTTGCTATCAGTGTAATGGGCTTGGAGAAAGCAATAGATTAACACTATACTACTGCATTTTCATTGCTTTGTTAAAACTGTGAGCTATGACAAATAGCTAAGCTGCATTAGATCATTCAAGTTTGGACTGTCGTATCGGATGGATGGACTTTGGATGCTCCATCTGTGATCGTAATGGCTAGCTTCCATTTTGATACATATTGAGATATTTCATGGGTGTGTTTTTATGTGAGTTTAAGTAATTTAAGGAACCACTTTTTTAACCCTTTCTCATCTTGACAGTAGGGTAACCCCTCTTTTTCCAATAATGGTAAAAACAGTGGTTTCTGATTTTAGTATGATACTGCTTATGTGTGAGCTGTGCAAATACTGTATTATGAGAGTGCATTACTTCTATTTTTAAAGATTAAAGAAGATTGCTACGCTATTTGTGCTCCACTGTTCTTTCATGTCTTTTAGCTTAACCACCTCAATACTAGGCACTTTCATCCCCTTCCTACCCAGTCCAATTTGCAGCTTTCAGCGCTCTCACACTTTGAATGAGAATTACTCAGTTGTGCAATACTTTACCCAAATGAAATATTTTATTATTTTTTTGAGGCAGATTGAGCTTTCTTTTGGTGGTATTTAAGCAAGATTGTTTTTTTTTTTTACTTTTTGCTATATAGGTGAAATAATATCTAAAATTTAAAAAAAAAAACTTTTTTGTTGGTTTCTGTTTTACATTTTACAAATGTAACACTGTACCCAAATAAAATTATCACCTTTTTCACACAAATGGAGCTTTATTTTGGTGGTATTTAATCAACACTGGGGTTTTTATTTTTTGCACTACAAATTAAAAAAAGACCGAAAATTTTGAAAAAATATTTTGCAAATAGGTAATTTCTCTTCATACATTTTGACCAAAATTTATACTTCTACATTTCTTTGGTAAAAATAACACATAATCAGTTTATATTATTTGGTCAGTGCGAAAGTTATAGAGTCCACAAGCTATGGTACCAATCATTGAAAATTGATCACACCTAATGTACTGACGACATCTCATTTCTTGAGGCCCTAAAATGTCAAGACAGTACAAATATTACCCCTTTTTGAAAAGTAAACAGTTCAAGGTATTTAGTAAGAGGCATGACAAGTTTTATGAAGTTGTAATTTCTTCCCACAATTCTTTGGAAAACTAAGAAATGTTTTTTTTTTCACTAAAATGTCATATTAACAAGTTATTTCTCACACATGGCATCGGCATACTTGCAACTACAACCCAAAGCACATTCTGCTACTCATCCTGAGTATGGCGATACCACATGTGTGAGACTTTTTTACAGCTTTGCCACATAGGGAAGCACAACATCCAAGTAGCACCTTCAGCTATTTTCCACTTTAAGACCAGGCCTTCTTCTGACTCTTTTTGTTTACAAGTAAAATTCTGTATTTTTGCTAGAAAATGACTTAGAACCCCCAAACATTATACATTTTTGTAGCAGAGGCCCTAGAGAATAAAATGGTGGGATTTGCAAATTTTTTATGTCACACTGTATTTGTGCAGCAGTTTTTAGGAGCACCTGAGGAAAGAGCGCGCAGGGTGTAGATGACCCCGCGCATGCTCAGAAACGCGTCGTGCATGCCGTACCCATCGGACAGATCCCACCATCCCTGCCTATGAGAGTGCCTCCAGCTACCACCCACACAACGGAGCCGCAGACCGGAGCTTTCAGACCGCTCACTGCTGATTGATGTGGGAGGCAGCCGGCTTCCTTTCCTCCCACCACCAGTGATCGTTCTGCACACGGCTTTATGTGAACGGAGGACACCCCCCAGAGGATGGCTGCAGGACTGTTGGAGAGACACAGCCTTTTTATCCTTCACGTCTAGTGAGTTGTATATAACTTTGCCTTGTGATCAATAAAAAACTGTCTGCACTTAGAGCGCTTCTCCCCTCTTCTTTTTGTCTATACAGATTCTCCTCCTCATCTGTGGAAAAGCTGTTCAGTGCCTTGGACATTTTCTTTTAGGATCATCCATCTGCTCATGGTACCATTTTTGAGCCTAATTGTATTGTACCATATTCATTTTCATTTTCATGTTCATTTTTAGTATAATTTTATTATTTGTCAGTGCCTTCTTTTTCCCCCTCTTCCCCCCCCCCCCTCCCCTGTCTTCAGTTGTTTTTTGGATTTTCCATCTATTCCCCATATGCTGGAGGTCGCTTTAGTGCTCTGTTTTATTACTGTTTTTATTGTGCAGCAGTTTTTAGAACACAATTTTACACACTAATGCATAAATACATTTTAATGAATTTCAATGCACACAGAGATATAATACCCACATTTTTTGATAAAAAATAAAATATGGTGTTGCGCCAGTAAATAGATACCAAAAATATCACGCTTTAAAATTGTGCTTGCTTGTGCAATGGCGCCAAAATTTAGTATTTGAAAATCTCTATAGGTAACACTTTATAAGACTTTATTGGTAACGAGTATAGAGTTACACAGGAGGTCTAGTGCTAGAATTATTGCTTTTGCTCTGACATTCAGGGCGATACCTCACATGTGTGGTGCTATCGCTGTTTGTGTATCCCTAGGGGACCATTCGCCTTTGCACACGAGCATGGGGGTGCTTTAAATGGTACAGATGTTTATGGGAGCACTGTGACAGATGTGTATGGGGACAAGGGCAGTGGCGCTTGGTATACTGTGTGTGGAGGGATCTGTGACAGCTCTGTATGTAAAATCATCCTTACACACGGAGCTGTCACAGACCTCTCACATTCCCCCGCTCACCCTCCCCCCCAGCAATGAGCTCTCACTTAGCTCAGCTGGGAGAACTGTCACAGAGGCACGTGTCTCTGTTTACACTGTGTAGGCTGTGATTGGACACAGCCGTCATGTGATCAGAGGAGCCAATCAAAGCACCAATATCTTGATCCCGCCTTGTCTATGTCCTGTGACCACAGCCATCACAGGCACTCATTCTGAGAGACATTCCTGTATGTCCACTTAGAACGACGGAAGGCCCACCCGGCAGTTTATGTATAGTGGCCGGGTGGGAAGAAGTTAAGGAATACTTCCTCTGTGTTTAAATGAGCTGCAAGGCTGGACTTTTTAAATTCTTTACTTCTAATGAGCTTGTGATATGATTTATACAGATTGAAGTTTAAGCACATATAAGTGCCATTTGTATTATTTTTGTGATAATCTACCCACCAGCATGTTAGACCCCCTCCTTTCCAGACCATTTTTTAAATTTTCAGTGCTGTGATAGTTTGACTGACAATTATATGGCATTCAACACTGTACCCAAATTAATTTTGTTTTTAATCATTTTTATTGATTTTCAAAGAATAACAACATAATAAACCAACAATAATGTTTGGAGCACAAAAACAAAAAAAAAAATACCGTTGTACATGTCAAAATATGTATAATTAGTTGATATCAGATAGCACATGTCACATAGCAAGAACAAGAAATCTAAGATGGTATAAGCTTAGTGTAGCAATTAGAACGTTATACTATAAATTGGAAGGCAAGGTACAAAACTAGCATATAAGGGACTTCGGTATAGTCAATGGTAATGGGGTCAATATAAATAGATCAGCATCCATGAGTGTCAATAGGGGGAAGTATAGTACTTGCTAGTAAGCCAGGGTTGCCAGCGGGCGTGGAGCTGTGCACTTTTAGATATAGAATATGAGTATGCTTTTTCATATGAAAATTGTGTGTTGACAAGACATAATACTTCCGAGTGGGAAGGTGGGTTGGATTGTTTCCTGTGCCTTGCGATTACGGTTTTGGCTGCTAACAAAATATGGGTAGTAACCATTCTCATATTAGGGTGAATATTATCAATACCTAGAGAAAGGAGAGCCAAGGCTGGGTTGGGAACAAGTATTATGCCAGTGGTGTCAGAGAGGATTTCAAATACCTTTCTCCAGAAACTGGTAAGGCTTTTGCATGAGCAGAAAACATGAAATATAGTGCCAGTTTGGCCGCAGAGCGGGTTATGAGATTGATAAATAGCGATAAGCGGTAGAGAGTTAGATACCACATGGTGAGGATTTTTGAGATTGTTCCCAATGGGTAACACAGCTTGAAACCTGGTAGGTGCTACGTAGAGCTGATTTCCACTGGGTATCAGAGAAAGGCATTTGAAATTCCTCCTCCCATTTGAGCATGGGCGCAGTCTTGGAGAGTTTGCAATTGAGGAGGTTATTAAAAAAAGGAAATTACCTTAGTGGAGGGGTTAGGTGAGGTGAGGAATTGCCATAAAGAGGTGGGAAGCTGAATGTTTGGTGGCAGGTGTTTTGAGAGAAAGCTGCAAATGCTATTGTAGGCATAGATAGTCGTGTTGTGTAGTTTATATTCTGCTTGCAGAGTGGAGAAATTTTTCAAGGAATGCTGGTGGTATAGTTGGCTTATCGAGTGGTACCAGCTGATATGAATTTGGCCATAGATATGCAGGGCAGCAGCACTCCTAAAGTTTTGAAGGGGAACACAATTGGGGTAGATGGTCCCGAGGTATCGAGTTTATCGATTGATACCCGCCAAGCCTTGACAGAGGCTTGAGTGGGAAGGGGGAGCGAGTGTAAACATAAGGGACGCCAGAGGTCGGTCAACAGTAAGAGGTACAGGTCCTCGGTTTTGGACAATGCCAATTCAATATTTTGCCAAGGGAGATTTGGGGGTTGTGTGAACCAACTCCTCAAGGGCGAAAGATATCCGGAAGTCCTAGAGCTCCCACTGTTTTATGTTTGATGATATGGGCATAATTACATCTGGCTCTCTTTTTCTGCCAAATAAATAATCGTAGGGTTTTGGAAAGGCTGTTTAAATAGTGCGTGGGGATATGGGCCAGGAGCGTATGAAAGGCATATAGGATTTTGGGAAGGCACACCATTTTGAAGGCGGCAATCCTGCCCGCCAAGGACAATCCCGTTTTGTGGAGTTTGTGAATGTCTTCAGATATTGTGGCAAGGAGAGGTTTCAGATTGGACGAAATCAGGTTAGAGGTTGGAAATGTTAGGTTGATGCCCAGGTAAGGGATGCTGTGGTCCGTCCAGGTATATGGCAGCAAATTCATCAAGTGGGCACGTGTGGTAGGGTGTATACCCATGTTCAAAGATTTGGTGAAGTTTACCTTATAGTAGGACTCTGTACTGAAGGTTTGAAGTATTTGGTGAGCATTCGGGAGAGACAAAATGGGGTTAGTAAGGCTTAAGATTACATCGTCTGCAAATAGACTAATGGAGTGGTGGTTGTGTTTGAATTTGAAACCTGATATAAGAGGGTGTATACGGATGGATTCTGCGAGAGGTTCAATCAGGAGGTTAAAAATCAGTGGTGAAAGAGGGCAGCCCTGCCGTGTGCCATTAGTGATTGAGAAAGATTTGGATAGAATGCCTGACGATAGAACTTTAGCAGATGGGGAAGAGTACAAGGCCAAAATGGCTGAGAGTATAGGACCTGAAAATCAAAATTTGACAAGTACCGCCTCCATGTAGCCCCAGTGTACGCAGTCAAACGCCTTCTCTGCATCAATAGAGAGAAGTAGAGAAGGCTTTCGAGAGCGCTCTGCATGGTGGATAAGATTAACTAGCCTCCTGGTAGCGTCTGGGGCCTGTCTACCTTTAACAAACCTTGTTTGGTCAGGGCCAATCAGGGTAGGGAGAACACTTGCAATCCTATTAGCAAAGAGTTTTGTGTATAATTTCATGTTAGTGTTTAGTAGGGAGATCGGCCTGAAGTTGGCAGGAGTGTTCGGAGGTTTACCGGGCTTAGGGAGGGTAGTGACGTGGGCTTGTAGCATTTCTGTCAGGAACCTTTGTTTGTCAACAGTTCCGGAAAAGAGGCGGAGGAGATAAGGGGTGAGTGTGTCTTTTAACCACTTAAGCCCCGGAAGATTTGGCTGCTCAAAGACCAGGCCCTAATTTGCGATTCGACACTGCTTGACTGTAACGGACAATTGCGCTGTCGTGCGACGCTGTACCCAAACAAAATTGACGTCTTTTTTTCCCACAAATAGAGCTTTCTTTTGGGGGTATTTGTTCACCTGTGCGATCTTTATTTTTTGTGCTATAAACAAAAAAAGCGACAATTTTGAAAAAATAATATTTTTCACATTTTTTAATATGAAATTCTCAAAAAAAATGTAAAAATCTAATTTTTTTTTTAACATTTTAGTCCAATTTGTTTTCTGCTACATATGTTTGGTAAAAAAAATTGCAGTACGCGTATTTTGATTGGTTTGCGCAAAAGTTATTGCATTTACTAACTACGGGAAAGATTTATGTAATTTTTATTGTTTGGTTTTTTTTTACTAGTAATGGCGGCGATCTGCGTTTTTTTTTTTTGCGGGACTGCGACATTGTGGCAGACAGATCGGACCCCTAACTGACATTTTTGACACTTTTGAGAGTACCAGTGACATTACTATAGTAATCAGTACTATAAAAATGCACTGTTACTGTCAAAATGACACTGCAGGGAAGGGGTTAAATTTTGGTGATCAAGGGGTTAAGTGTGTCCCTAGGGGCATGATTCTAACTGGGGGGGGGGGCGTGGCTTGTGATGTAACCACAGAGACATACGATCCTACATAGCAGGATCGTAACGTCTCTGCACTTACATCAGGGAGAATGACAGACGGCTGTGTTTACATCAGCTGTCTGCCTTTCTCTCTCTCCTGCGGGAGATCGCGAGTGACCGGCGGACATCGGAGCTGCCTCGGCGGACATCGGGGATGCCTGTGAACGAGCGGGGGCGGGAGCGTGCCACCGGCGATGTGCGCTCGCCCCCTACAGGCGGCTGAGCGATTGACGTACCCCTACGTCACTTTGCCCAGCAGTGGCTGCCTGCCGCAATATATCTGCGGTGGGCGGTCGTTATGTGGTTAAGGAACAATAATATTCATTAGTTAAGCAATCAGAGTCGGGGGATTTGTTTAGTGGAAGAGACTTTATTGTGCAGTGAATTTCCATTGAGGTAATAGGGCTATTAAGGAATGCTAGGGAGTCGGGAGAAATAGTGGGCAGAGATAAGCGTTGTAGAAAGTTTTGAATGTCGATATCTGTGGGTTGTGGGGTATCATGATCATCCTTGAGATTGTATAATGAACTATAGTAGTCCGCGAATGCGTCTGCTATAGCTTGAGGGTACATCAACTTTGTCCCAGTGTGAGGGTGGAAGATCAAATCTATTTTAGTTTTGGTTTCTTGGCTTTAAGTTTTGTTGCCAGGAATTTTCTGGCTTTATTATGTAGGGCATAATATTTCAAACTAAGACGTGCCAACATCTTGTCGTGGCGATCGCATAGTAATCTGCGCAAATCTGCTCTGAGCGAGGATAATTTAGAAGAGAGAGCTTGGGATGGAGCGTTTTTATTTAATGTGTCAAGGGAGCGAATTTCAGATAAGGGTCTGTCTAGGGTGGTTGAAAATATCTTCTTCATTTTAGAGCCTAGTTGTATAAGGGCACCTCTGGCAAACGCCTTGTGAGTGTTCCATAGAAGGGAGGGGGTCTATCTCTGGTGTGTCATTATGTGTTAGGAAGTCAAGCAACTGGGATTTAAGGAAAGCAAGGGTGTCCGGGTTGGATAGTAGAGAATTTTTACACCTCCAAATGTAGGACGAAGGGTGGTCAGAGCCTGCTGTAAGGGACATGTGTATGGATGCATGATCTGACCATGTGATAGAGGATATCGACGTAGCAATTACATTGGGTAAGATTTGTTTATCGACCAAGAACATATCAATTCGGGTATAGGTATTATGTCTAGGGGAGAAGTAAGAGTAATCACGTTCTTCAATGTGCTGGTAGCGCCACACATCATGTAAGTCCTTGGAGGAGGAGTCCATGATGTGGTCCGCCACCAGGTTGAAGTGCCCACAAAGAATTAATTTACCAACCTTAACTTTAGCAAATGTAGCACACAACCTACGTAAAAATCTCAGTTGTTGTCTATTTGGCGCATAAACATTTACTAAAGTATATGAGCAATTATTAACGGTACATACAAGAATCAAAAAGCTACTGTCTGTATCCACCACAACATGTGAAGAGGTGAAGGATACAGAATCTTTGATTGCTAACATAACACTTTGTTTCTTAAGGGGGGCCGAAGCAAAAAAAAACATGAAGATAGCTGTTATGAGAACAGCGGGGTGCATGATCTTTCTGGAAATGGGTTTCTTGGACTGCCAGGATATCTGCTTTGGCATTAACAGCCTCCTTCCATAGGGAATATCGCTTAGTGGGGTGGTTTAAGCCCCTAACATTCAAGGATAGGAAGTTCAACCGCATATTGGCAGGAGAAAGAGAGCGATGCAGAGCCATTGGGGAGTAGAGTATGGTGGAAAGTACTCATAGGCAGCATCAGGGCAGGTGAACACGGCCAAACGATGGTGCTTCAGTTGGAATCAGCGGGGAGGGTTTCTGGATCTTCTGGAGATGACTTGCCAGTCCGGTTGGACATGAATGGGTGGAGGAGCCGCAGAATAGGGTGGTGAGCGAATAAGGTCAGGAACGATACCCCATTGGCAGAGGAGACGCAGGCCTTCATCCAGCTTGGAGATGGTAGATGACGTACCTTGGTGTGTCACGCATAACTTGGCTGGGTACTTCCATTTATAAATTATCTTGTTGTTTCGCAGGGCCTTGGTGATGGGGTTAAGGTTGCGCCTGAGCTGTAACGTGTATTATGAGTAGTCAGGGAGGATTTGTAACGTAGCCGCTTGTTCTGGAAGATGTTCTTTACGGCGAAAGGATTCTAAAATCTTCTCTTTCACCTGGAAAAAATGAACTTAAAACATCACGGGGGATTTCATGTGGTAGAAAGGACGGTTTGGGAATACGGTGAATCCTATCTACCGTTAAGTCTGCAGAAGTTGAATTAGGCAGCACTGCTGTAAACAGGTCTCGCACATAGTGTGGTAATTGGTGAGATTGAACAGATTCTGGGATGCCCCTTATTTTTAGGTTATTTTGGCGCGATCTGTCCTCGAGGTCAGGGAGCTTGGCCGTTATGCGATGCAATTCCTCTTGCTAGGAGGTGTGGGAGTCTACCATAGAGTTGTAAGAGGAAGTGAATTCACTCTTGTTTTCCACAATATTAACTCTGTATCCCATGTCATGAATCTCCCTCTGACAGTGTGAGATGGAAGACAGTATGTTAGCTTGTATTGAGATATGGAGAGTTGATAACATTTCTTTAAGTGTTGTGTCCGACACTGGCTGGCCTGTAGTGTGAAATGTGGAGAAGAGGTCAGGCGCTAGTGTAGTGGCAGAGGTAGGTTGCTCAATGCTCACCTCCATAGCGGGTAGTTGGCAGGGAGATGATGGTTGCTTTGATATAGCCGGGCTCTGTGTGGAAGGAGTAGATGGTGAGGAGACCCCAGATGGAGGAGAGTGACAGTCTCCGGGCAGTGAGCAGTCACTGTGCAGCGCGGGTCCGTTCATCCGTTCGAGCCCTTCCTCCCTCAGATGTGCGCAGGCGCCGCTAGAGGGTCGGCGGTGCGGCTATAAGGAGTGTCTCCGCCGCCATTTTGGCAGAGACCGGCGGGTACGGATGGAAAGAAATCAGAAAGTTTTTTCACCGGCATAGCAGGCATTAGTCTCCTGCGCATCTCCGGGTGTGGGAGAGGGTGTTCAGACGTCCAAGGGTGGGTCAAACGAGTCTGCAACGAAGGTGTGGATGTGCGTAGATGCTGCTGAAACGGGGAACACACTGGAGCTAATGAGCTATGCGGCCATCTTGCTCGGCAGTCACAAAGCCCCCCCCAAATTAATTTTGAAAACATTTTTGACAGGTATGCCTTTAAAAGTAACCCACTGAAACCTAGTTCAAATCTTTCATTATGAGTGGAAGAAAGTTCACTGAAGGATAAAATTTCATTGCAATCACATGTAAAATGGCTACCCCCAAAGAAAAAAGCTATTCCACGTTCATGGGTGGTCAGTGGCACTGTAACCCATCTGCTCAGACCAATTCTAAAATCATTGGTGGGGGAGTCAGTGGCACCCTAAACCACCCCCCCCCCCCAAAATACAGCCTTCCTTAGTTTCCTTCTCTCTTCTCCTAGAACCCTGCACTAGTCCTTCTTTCTTCCCCTACCTTCATTGTGACGAGAAGATGCGGGCTCTCCAGTGTGAACAGTAGTACTGTTTACATTTGTGATGGCTGTGATTGACAGTCACAGTGATCACAAGGCAGGGAGTCACTTTGGTTGGCTCTGTGTCTTTTGCCTATGATCTTTGATATCTGAAGATGGTGGGATCATTGACATTGTGTACGTGCACGCTCTGAGAAAAGGCATGTTTATAAAAAAACTTTCAGTGCAGCAGCTGTCCTTACTAGCTTTTTAACTACAATGGCTGGTCAGTAGGTGGTTAAGCATGTCCAGTTTCTCCCAAAAGGATACAAAACAATGATAAATTTGTCAGCAATAAATGGGATTTGGGAATATACTGTACAATATGTCTGCAACACTGGAGTGTAGCTCATTCAATAAAAATGGGGAAAGGGAACTTTCCTATATTATCACCTGCAGAGCTTTTATTTAAGGGTGGTTTCTATATATATATATATATATATATATATATATATATATATATATATATATATATATATATATATATATATATATATTGCACGATATATGATGCATGCTATTATTCTGTACCTTATGAATTATTTGCCTGAGTGCTAATGTTGTTATTACTTGACTCTGCATATGTTTTTGGCTGTAGGTTTGCTTATCATAATTAAAAGAATTAAAAAAAAAAAAAGTGGAAAAAGGAATATGTGCACAGATCATATTTTTCCATTGAGGTCCTGAGGAGTTGGATTGCCTATATATGACTGTATTATAGTGGCTTTATCTTTTTAGAATATATTATAAAGAGAACTGATGCAATATGCATTGTTTTATAATCTTGTTAGCATATATTATTTTGTTTAAAGTTTTTTTTTTCTACTTTTCCAGCTTTGCATGT
Source organism: Pelophylax lessonae (assembly GCF_965119305.1). Lineage (NCBI taxonomy): Eukaryota > Metazoa > Chordata > Amphibia > Anura > Ranidae > Pelophylax > Pelophylax lessonae. The sequence continues at coordinate 285,655,052 of NC_138768.1, forward strand.
TTTCATATGACCTCTCAAGATAAAGCATTTGGGTTGTCCTTGAAAAGAAAAAAGTCTTGTTTGAATTTAACTCAGTATCTATCCAATTTTCAACTTGCCGTCACATCGAAATGAGAAATCTGAAGCAGAACCAGGCACAAATAGCTGATAACAGATTTTCAGGTGAACCTCCTCACTTATCACTTCTAGGGTCACCTCTGTTTCTAAAGACTTGTTTTACTTAAAACAAGATAGCTTGGGACATTTAACAGTGTAGTGTTGTGATAACAAAGGCAGAGCTGCTTTCATTTTCCTTAACCACTATCTTTGTAGCTTTACAAGGGTGCAATTCTTGCATTTATATGTGTAGCTTGGAGGCCAAGATATTTAACCTAGGTAGGAAAAACTGAAACACTATAAGGAAACTAAAATGTTTTGAAAATGAAATGGCACATTATTAGATCTCATCTACAATTGCATTTCACAGAAGTCTAAGAATTAACAAAATAATGTTTTACAATTCATCCAGTTTTACAAGAGGTGTTACTAGTCGGAATTTTTAGCACATTATCTGTGTTATATTGTCTTTGAGAAGCTAGTTATATCAAAGGTCATCAAGTCTCCATTTTGAATTCCAGAATACTCTTTTTACTGAGCCCTATTATATTATTTATATCCAAGCATTTTACTTGAATATGCATTTCTTATCTCAAGCTATGGTAAATCATAGTAGGCTTGAGATATGTATTGGAAACGTTATAGGAATCATGGAGACTATTAATAAATGGGAGCTGAGGGGATAAAGACCAGTGTTTCTCAACCTTTTTTCAGTCTAGGCATCCTTTTAAATTCTGCACATCTCAAGGCGCCCCAATCTAAAATGTAAAAAACTAACATAATAGTTTTACATATTTTCACACTAGCCACATGTAGAACGCCCAACATTAGAGGTAATTACACCGCTGCACACTGGTACTGACTAGTATTCCAGTTTTTCTCTTATCCCTTACTTAACATGACCCCAGTGCTAGCAGAGAGAGGCAGGGGAAGGACAAACAAGGATGCAGGCTCCTGATGTCCTCCTTATTCACCAATTAGGATGCCAGTGGCTGGTCCTCACAGTGCCCAAGATTGTAATGCTGTACAATAAAAACCCACAGCTTTTTTCCTGCTCTCACCCTTTACTCTTCTTTTTATTTCTATATCCTCTAATTCTCTGGCATATGCTGTGTACTCAGCCAGCACCCTTTGGCTCCTTACACCCCCCAGGCTTTAGCCAGGGTGGACCAGATGAAGGTTGGCATTTATTTTTCTTTCTTTTCCACTGCACATTAAATGTTGTTGATGTCATCGCCCTGCAGCTATTAATCAACCTTGCTCTGTTTGCAACCCTCAAGGGGATTTATATTGTGTTCTGCGCTGTACATGGTAAATTTTACTGCAATTCCCCCTATGTGGTACATTTTGTTCCACTGTATTACATATGCTTAGCTGTTTGTGATGACATTTAACCCAATTCTACCCAATAAAATATCTGAAGATGAAAAAAAAAAAAAAACTATGGCTTTGTGTAACATAAAGACAGACTTGAGTTGTTGACAATTTTTGGGCAAATTGGGGCAATTGTTAGGCATTTCGCTAAAGCATCCCTGAACTACCCAGAAGGCACCCAGGTTAAAAAAGGCTGCTATAGACAGACAGGCTCACACACATATACATAAACTGTAGATCAGTAATGTGACTGATTGTGATTGACTACACCTACCAACCTTGTTTTTGGACAGATGTAGAATAAACTATCACGCTTTAAGCACAGCTCGCACATGATGGTGTATACAAAGGGTATCGAACATTGGGGCATTGGTTGGGATTTTAAAGGTACCGTTCTAATATAACCAATATGACACAAGAATTAGTGTGTTCACTTGTTTAAAAAAGAAAGAATATATAACTTTATTAAGTGTACATAATCCCACAATGGGATGCACAATCATATATCAACAGACATGGTGACTGACAGAAATTTTTTTAAAAAATAACATGTAATAAAAATGTGCCAAAATGGCCAACACCATTATATCAACATGTGGTCACAGCCTTGTTTGCGTGGGTGGACTCTCCAAGAGGCTGCTGCCGGCCTAGATACCCCAGCCGATAGACAAACCTCTAGTGTATCCAACTTCCACTACCCGACATGTTTCGCGGTGTGAACCGCTTCCTCAGGGGTATAAGGAGTTAACAGTGACCAACTATAGAGATAACATGAGAAAGAACAGTCATTGACATTATAGTTCAACGATTGATGCTCAAATATCATATGATTAAATCATTATGAATATCCGTGTATGTCAAGAATGGAGTCTTGGGCCATAGACCCCTCCATCTTCTGACATTTGCACGTCATTTATTCAATCATAAATTGTCTTGAGTACTTACATAGATCACAAGAAAGTATTATTACCACTGACATGTAGGCCGAAGAACAGGTAGAATCACTACTAGTTTATATAGGAAACCAAATGCAGGAAACACTCTATTACATGCTACGAGTGCATACCCCAATACATTAATTAAAAGCATACCCTATGCACAATACCTGCGTATACGCAGGAATTGTACTGAGGATATAGACTTTAAAATTGAAGCAAAAAAACTACAAGAACGTTTATTAATACGTGGATACTCGAAAACAACACTCAGAAAAGCATATAATAGGGTTAAAATCCAATCTAGGATGGATTTGCTATATAGGCAGAAAGCAAAAACAGAAGAATCCACAGTGAGACTGATAACGAGATTTTCAGACAACTCTTTACAACTCAAAACGATCGTGAATAAACACTGGCACTTACTTACAGAAAATCCAACTTTAGCAAAATACATAAAAGATCGTCCAGAAATGGTATACAGACGAGCAACTTCTTTAAGAGACCGCTTGACATGTAGCCATTATAGAGAGAACAAACAGATCCCCTCTAGTGGCCCTAGGGGCACATATAGATGTGGCAATTGCGCTCGCTGCCCCTGGGTTCAGGAAGGTCAGTTTACTATTCTCCCTAATGGGGACCGCCACAAAATACGTACATATGCTGACTGTACTACTCAGGGCATTATCTATTTAATGACATGTAAATGCAAAGCCTTTTATGTAGGCAAAACTATTAGTGAGTTTGGCCTCCGGATACAAGACCATATTTACTACTCGGGCAATGGGAAAATCGTGACGCCTGTAACCAGGCACATATGGATGTGGATATATAGGTGCTCACAGGCGATGTCCGATATAGATCCTGTTGAGGGGCCTTTCATTTATCTTCCTTTTGTGTTTCCCTCCTTTCCATTTACTTTGAGATGCCCCTTGTGTTCTCTCTGGGTACCGCTCCGTCTGTTCTACATACGTTGTCCTTTTTTTGCGTTTTTATGTATTCCTTTATGTCTCCATGCATAGTTGTAACTATGGGATATATTGTTTAGCCAGGAGCGGAATTTCCGCTGAGAACTGTGTTCCTATGCGGCTACGTTCTTGGCATATATAAATGTACTCACTTTGTATACTCTGTTGTGCAGGGCTACACAACTAATAATGTATTCATACAAATCATTATAATTGTATCCATCTTATTGTTTTTTATAATTACAGAGATGTGAACCCTGACATGTGGTCCGATATATGGCATGCAATTATCCCCTGGTAGGATTTGAGACCATCCTTGGATTTAGTGCATTGGATTGCCTGTAGAGTCCCACAGGCGGGTATGCGATGTACAGAGGCTCGTGATGACTCATCAGTCACACGCCCCTTTGTTTACTTGGACGGACCGCCCACCGTGTGACGCCGTTTCCTCCTCACAGCGGATGCTGTGTCCCGGCGTGTCGGTTGGCTAGGCAACCACTGATAGGCGGTACCGCCCGTGTTCCTCACAGCTGCGCACCGCGTCTACCGACGCAGGTGCGTGGTTGTACATCGGACCCCGTGACGTCAGTGCGCCGCGCGTCGCCCGACACTGACGATGGGGTTGACGACACTCATAAAAGCAGCAGCAAGGCATGGTCATGACGCAGACGATGGAGGCTGGACACATGCACTAGGAAAGGTAATGGCGTTTACCACGCTGTATTTATAGGGGAATTAACACAGGCTGCTACAGACCTTGTACCCCCGTTTTTTACCTACTCTATAGTTGTTTGATTCTTTGGGTAATTGTATGGCTTTTTATCACGGAAGAGGATTGGTTAGGCTGTGTCAAACATGCCTCCATTATCTGATATCAATATATATATACCTCCACAGATATCCAGGGGATCCCTGGGAGACCCAAAGACAACGGGACACTTTTTATTCATATACAAAGATGTCCTTTTGCTTCATATATATCTAACCTCGCCATCTCCATCATCTGACCAGTGCGTTGCCTGCTAGCCTTTATTTTGGTGGGTATTAAGATATTCAGATGTTGCTTTTGTTTCCATCGATTACCATAGAATTACTCTACTTAAGACAACAATATATGGCAAATACTAGCTATTCATTAAGTGAACATATGTCTATCTCTAATAGTAATGTAAATTAACCTAGATATTATATCCATCTACATCCGATTTATTTATGTTGATTCACTAGTACAGACTATACCCTATACCATTTTAGGCATGGCTAACTGCTAGTTGTGATCGTCCATACCCGCCTGGGGGACAATAGTCGGCACCCAGCACATGCATCTTGGATGCTTCGATACATCAGTCTCATTACCTAGGAATATCGCACGTTCTTCGGCCTACATGTCAGTGGTAATAATACTTTCTTGTGATCTATGTAAGTACTCAAGACAATTTATGATTGAATAAATGACGTGCAAATGTCAGAAGATGGAGGGGTCTATGGCCCAAGACTCCATTCTTGACATACACGGATATTCATAATGATTTAATCATATGATATTTGAGCATGAATCGTTGAACTATAATGTTAATGACTGTTCTTTCTCATGTTATCTCTATAGTTGGTCACTGTTAACTCCTTATACCCCTGAGGAAGCGGTTCACACCGTGAAACATGTCGGGTAGTGGAAGTTGGATACACTAGAGGTTTGTCTATCGGCTAGGGTATCTAGGCCGGCAGCAGCCTCTTGGAGAGTCCACCCACGCAAACAAGGCTGTGACCACATGTTGATATAATGGTGTTGGCCATTTTGGCACATTTTTATTACATGTTATTTTTTAAAAAAATTTCTGTCAGTCACCATGTCTGTTGATATATGATTGTGCATCCCATTGTGGGATTATGTACACTTAATAAAGTTATATATTCTTTCTTTTTTAAACAAGTGAACACACTAATTCTTGTGTCATATTGGTTATATTAGAACGGTACCTTTAAAATCCCAACCAATGCCCCAATGTTCGATACCCTTTGTATTCAATTAGGGATGTGGTACCTTATGACAATATTTACTTTTCCAATGTAAATTTGTCGCCATGATGGTGTATATATGAATTGTTGTACAAGGGTTATGTCATTGTCCTTGAACTACAAAATTATAACAGCTAAAGAACTGTCAAAATACAGTTCCCTTTTTTTGGAAATTTCATATTTTGTCGTTTGACAGCAAAAATGTATTAATAACATGAAATCAAATCTTTATGCTCTTTCCACAAAGCTCCCCTACTGTATATTTTACAGGCATGCCATGGCATGTGTAAGATGCTACACTGTCACAATAAATATAGGAGACACAGTAATAGGTAGGCAACAAGAAACACTGGGTGGTACTGTGGGTACTCGTCGATTTAAAACATACAACCATACAACAGTGCCACGTCCTATTCATATGAGACAAGAAGGATTCATTATGGACCCCAGTCCATGGACTTTATGAGCACATGACACTCATGTTAATAAAAGATATAAAATTTTATTAATGCACATTTAAAATCATAAAATTAGTTTAAACTCAAAAATGTACAGTAGCATATTTGCACCTATGTCTCGCTAAGGATAGTAGCCCCTGTTCAGGTAAACAGTAATATTCACAACAAAACAGCAATAATAAATCCAACAGAGTATCAGTAGTTGGGAGTGCCACTATCCCTTTATGTGGGGGCTCGACATATTTTCCGTAGTTCTGTAAAAATACAGTTGCTACAAAGAGATGTAAGCTGGGAGAAAAAATTAAAGCCGTATTGCCAGTATAATGTATGTACTGTATTTGGTAAGTGTGGGGGCCTCATACAACATTAAGAGTTAAACAGATGTATACAAATGGCCACAAAATCAAATCACAGGTAATAAGCCCCCCCCTTTTTTTTATAGTAAAATTATTCTATCCTGGTACCAGTCATCCTCATAACTATATATATAATAATCCGGGTAATTTCCAAAAAATGAAGCCAAATATGTATTTGTACAGGGACTCACCAAACACAACACAGTATGTAAACACCTGGTAGGGCTTCATCCATGAGTCTCCACACACAGTAAAGCCTTCTGTCCTCCTCTACCAGATCTGGGGTCCCGCACCGAATCCCCGAGAAAGATGTAAGGGAGATATCGCGGTGTGAGACATGCTGGATTTATCAGTTGAAAATCCATAACCCACTAGGAATAAATGTTGGGTGGGATATTAACCAGTTCTGGACCATAAGGATTTGCCCCCTTAATGACCAGGCCATTTTTGTGATTTGGCACTGCGTTATTTTAATGGAAAATTGCATGGTCATGCAACACTGTACCAACATAAACTTGATATCCTTTTTTCCCCACAAATAGAGCTTTCTTTTGGTGGTATTTTATCACCTCTGTGATTTTGTTTTTTTGCGCTATAAACAAAAAAAGAGCGATAATTCTGAAAAAAAAAAAAAAAAACAATATTTTTCACATTCTGTTATATAAGATTCCCAAAAAAAAATGTAAAAATCTAAATTTGTCATCCTTTTAGGCCAATTTGTATTCTGATACATATTTTCAGTAAAAAAATTGCAATAAGCATATTTTGATTGGTTTGCACAAAAGTTATCGCGTCTACAAACTAAGGGAAAGATTTATGTCATTTTTATTATTTTTTTTTTATTTTTTTACTAGTAATAGTGGCAATCTGCGATTTTTAACAGGACTGCGACATTGCGGCAGACAGATCGGACCCCTAACTGACATTTTTGATACTTTTGGGGGGACCATTGACATTACTTCAGTAATCAGTGCTAAAAATATGCACTGTTACTGTAATATTGACATTGGCAGGGAAGGGGTTAACCTAGGGGTGATCAAAGGGTTACGTGTGAACCTAGGGGAGTGTTTATTAACTGTATGGGAGATGGACTTGTGAAATGATCATAGAGACCTGTGATCCTATAAAGGAGGATCCAAGGCGCTCTGTGATAATTTCAGAGAGAAGAACAGTCAGCTGTGTTTACAGCGGGGAGCGATCGCGAATGGACGCCGGCAGTCGCCGCCACCGGCCCTGTGCATCGGCATCCCCACTGCCTAGTGGGGGCAGGAGTACGCCGCCGGCAGCGCGCGCTCGCCCCCCCCCCCCCCCAGCACTATGCATGCGACCGCAGTAGAGCTGTATGTTGTTTTGCGCAGCCGAGCCAGCCTGCTCCCAGACTGACAATAATGAGATACAGTTCACTACCTAGTTCCATTCACGCCATAGGCAGATGAAGAACATCATATGGAAACATTGGCTCTTACTCCAACAGAACCAGCATCTACTACCCACTTTATCTGATAGACCCAGGTTTAAGTAGAGGAAGGCTCCTAGCATAAAAAGTAAGTTGGCATCCAGCAAGCTTAAAAAAAGATCTTGTTTCTATCTACATTATCCCATTATAAAGTCGTTTTCTGTTACTTTTTTAGAAGTATTAGCTCTATCACACATGTTTTCACATGGCTTAACAGGTAAAATCCTACCTTATCTCTACCTGTCAGACCTGAAATGCCTTCTCTATGACGATGTTAACATATTCTTAACTTTATACTCTCCAGTTGGTTACTGTTTATATTTCTCATTATTATAGACATGAGATGTTCATACTGCTCTTGTAATACTGATATTTTATCATTGACAATGCATATATATTTTTGTATTCATTTACATTCAATAAACGTTTATAATCAAAAAAAAAAAAAAAAAAAAAAAGCCTCTGCCACCAGGACACTCTCTCCCCACCTCCTAGTTATAACTGAAATGAACCAAAAACCCCTCTGTAAGACCTGTCAATTCATCCAGCATGGACAAAAGGAATTTTGTGTCAAGGGCAAAACTTACTCCACCAGAGAATTTTACTTTTGCTCATTTGACCATGTAGTGTATTGCCCAACAGCCTCTTCTATGTTGGTTGAACTATAAGGCCCTTACGCAGGTGGTTTATTGAGCGCCACCACATTTTACCGAGGGCAAAGACATACATAGTGTGCCCAAACATTTCCTGGAACATCACAACAAGGCAACTTCAGGTTTAAAAGTTTGGGTCATTGAGGCCATGCCCAGAGATCTTCCCTCTGCGGAGCAATTCTGCATGTTATGTCAAAGGGAAACATACTGGATTTATTCCTTAGATGTTCTCTCTCCTGGCGGACTAAATACAGAGTTGGAAATTAAGACGTTACTTTGAATGATATATCCTCATAAGATCATTTTGCATATATCCTCTTCTGTTCTTCTTTTGGAGTGTCCCTAAGATGTATATTATCATGACTAGGGCTGAGCGGACACCTGGATGTCCGTGTTCGGCGGGTTCGGCCGAACTTGAAAAAAAAGTCCAGGTCTGTGTCCCGGACTTTTTCCGAACTTTACCCGGACACCGAACCCCATTGAAGTCAATGGGGACCCGAACTTTCAGGCACTAAAATGGCTCTAAAACACCAATGGAAAGGGCTAGAGTGCTGCAAATGGCAGCAAAATGTAGTTAAGAGCATGGCAAGTGCTCTGCAAACAAATGTGGATAGGGAAATAACTTAAAACAACAAAAAAAACAGAAAAATAAAACAATTTTCTTCATCTGTGAAGGACGAGACCCATATGGAGTAGGAGGGAGGTTGAGGTGGCAGTGGATGTGGCGGTGTAGGTGGAAGCGGCGGTGGAGGGGCACGAGGTAGCCAACACTGCTTTTTTTCAGTCATTTTAAATGAGGGTACACCCCAAAAGAGTGAGAAAGATCAAAAATAGAACAATGGCTGGGTAAGGTCGGTATCCATCTCTATTCTGCACAAGGAACGGAAAAGTCCTGTGGGATCCATGCCTGGTTCATTTTAATGAACGTGAGCTTGTCCACATTGTCTCTGGACAGGTGGCTGCGCTTGTCTGTGATAACGCCCCCAGCCGTGCTAAATACACGTTCAGATAATACACTGGCTGCAGGGCACGCCAGCACATCCAAGGCGTAAAGGGCAAGCTCAGGCCATGTGCCCAATTTGGAGACCTAGAAGTTGAAGGGTTCTTCTGAGGTGCTGGGGGTGCCCTTGCTGCGTTGGCGACCTCTTCCTCCTCCTCCTCTGCCCTGGCCTTGTGATTCCACTGTGGCCCCGCTGTCAGGTGGGAATGTCAGTAGCATCGCGTCTACCAGCGTGCGCTTGTACTCGCACATCTTGCGATCATGCTCCAGTGAGTGAATTAAGGATGGTACGTTGTCCTTGTAAGGGGGATCCAGCAGCGTGGCCACCCAGTAATCAGCACAAGTTAGAATGTGGGCAACTCGGCGGTCGTTGTGGAGACACTGCAGCATGTAATCGCTCATGTGTGCCAGGCTGCCCAGAGGCAACGAAAGGCTGTCCTTTGTGGGAGGTGTATCGTCTGTGACTTCTGTATCCCCCCCAGCCACGCACCAGTGATGGCCATGAGCTGGCCTGGGAGCCACACTGCTGTGAACATGGTTCCATCTCCTCCTCCATCTCCTCCATTTCCTCCTCCTCCTCATCCTCCAGAACTGTGCCCCTGCTGGACAATTGTGTACCTGGCGTTTGTGGGTGCAGGAACCCACCCTCGGAGCCACTTGTGAATGACTGCCCTAAAAGCCATGGAAATGATCCCTCTTCCTCCTCCTCCTCCTGTGCCACATCCTCTTCCATCATCGCCCAATGCGCTTTTTCAAGGAGGCATAGAAGTGGGATAGTTAAGCTGACAATGGCGTCATTGGCACTGGCCATGTTGGTGGAGTACTCAAAACAGCGCAACAAAGCACACAGGTCTCGCATGAAGGCCCAGTTATTGGTGGTGAAGTGGTGCTGTTCCGCAGAGCGAGTCACGCGTGCGTGCTGCAGCTGAAACTCCACTATGGCCTGCTGCTGCTCGCACAGTCTTTCCAGCATGTGCAAGGTGGAGTTCCACCTTGTGGGCACATCACATATGAGGCGGTGAGAGGGAAGGCTGAAGTTACGCTGCAGCGCTGACAGGCGAGCAGCAGCAGGGTGAGAACGCCGAAAGTGCACACAGACGGCCTGCACTTTCTGCAGCAGCTCTGACATATCGGGGTAATTTTGAAGGAACCTCTGCACCACCAAATTGAGCACATGCGCCAGGCAAGGGATGTGCTTCAAACCGGCTAGGCCCAGAGCTGCTATGAGATTTCCCCCGTTATCGCACACCACCATGCCGGGCTTGAGGCTTGCTGGCACCAACAACTCATCGGTCTGCTGTTCCATGCTCCTCCACAACTCATGCGCGGTGTGGGATTTTCCCCCCAAACATGCAAGTTTTAAAACTGCCTGCTGTCGTTTACCCCTGGCTTTGCTGAATTTGGTGGTGAAGGTGTTACGCTGACCGGATGAGGAGGCGGTAGAGGATGAGGAAGCGGAGTAGGAGGAGTTAGGAACAGGATGTAAACTGAAGCGCCCTGCAATCCTTGGTGGTGGATGGAGATGCGCCAAAAAAATTGAAAAGGTGTATCTCACACGTACCGATACAGACTATGCTGCAATTTATTTTTTTTTTACCCCAAAAGGGTGTAGATTGAATAGCAGAATAGAAAATATGATATAAAAAGGTGTATCTCACACGTACAAACACAGACTATGCCGCAATTTAATTTTTTTACCCCAAAAGGGTGTATATTGAATAGCGGAATAGAAAAAAATTTATAAAACGGTGTATCTCACACGTACAAACACAGACTAGGCCCCGATTACAATTTTTTGTACCCTAAAGGGAGAATGAGCATGAGGAAGAGGAGTAGGAGGAGATCAGAACAGGAGGCAAACTGAAGCGCCCTGCAATCCTCTGCGGTGGAAGATGCACCAAACAAATTTAAAAGGTGTATCTCACACGTACCGATACAGACTATGCAGCAATTTAATTTTTTTACCCCAAAAGGGTGTATATTGAATAGCGGAATAGAAAATTTTTTATAAAACGGTTTATCTCACACGTACAAACACAGACTAGGCCCCGATTACAATTTTTTGTACACTAAAGGGAGGATGAGGATGAGGAAGAGGAGTAGGAGGAGTTCGGAACAGGAGGCAAACTGAAGCGCCCTGCAATCCTCGGCGGTGGAAGATGCATCAAACAAATTTAAAAGGTGTATCTCACACGTACCGATACAGACTATGCCGCAATTTAATTTTTTTCACCCCAAAAGGGTATATATTGAATAGTGGAATAGAAAAAAGTATATAAAAAGGTGTATCTCACACGTACCGATACAGACTATGCCCTAATCTAATTTTTTTTACCCCAAAAGGGTGTAGATTGAATAGCGGAATAGAAAATATGATATAAAAAGGTTTATCTCACACGTACAAACCCAGACTAGGCCCCGAGTACAATTTTTTGTACCCTAAAGGAAGGATAAGGATAAAGAGTAGGAGGAGTTCGGAACAGGAGGCAAACTGAAGCACCCTGCAATCCTCGGTGGTGTAAGATGCGCCCAAAAAATTGGAAAGGTGTATCTCACATGTACCGATACAGACTATTCCGCAATTTAATTCTTTTTACCCCAAAAGGGTGTATATTGAATAGCGGAATAGAAAATATGATATAAAAAGGTGTATCTCACACGTACAAACCCAGACTAGGCCCCGATTACAATTTTTTGTACCCTAAAGGCAGGATGAGGAGTAGGAGGAGTTCGGAACAGGACGCAAACTGAAGCACCCTGCAATCCTCGGCGGTGGAAGATGCGCCCCAAAAACTTGGAAGGTGTATCTCACACGTAAAGATACAGACTATGCCGCAATTTAATTCTTTTTACCCCAAAGGGTGTAGATTGAATAGCGGAATAGAAAATATGATATAAAAAGGTGTATCTCACACGTACAAACCCAGACTAGGCCCCGATTACAATTTTTTGTACCCTAAAGGCAGGATGAGGAGTAGGAGGAGTTCGAAACAGGAGGCAAACTGAAGCACCCTGCAATCCTCTGCGGTGTAAGATGCGCCCAAAAAATTGGAAAGGTGTATCTCACACGTACCGATACAGACTATGCCGCAATTTAATTTTTTTTACCCCAAAAGGGTGTATATTGAATAGCAGAATAGAAAATATGATATAAAAAGGTTTATCTCACACGTACAAACCCAGACTAGGCCCCGAGTACAATTTTTTGTACCCTAAAGGCAGGATGAGGATGAGGAGTAGGAGGAGTTCGGAACAGGAGGGAAACTGAAGCACCCTGCAGTCCTCGACGGTGGAAGATGCGCCCCAAAAATTTGGAAGGTGTATCTCACACGTAAAGATACAGACTATGCCGCAATTTAATTCTTTTTACCCAAAAAGGGTGTATATTGAATAGCGGAATAGAAAATATGATATAAAAAGGTGTATCTCACACGTACAAACCCAGACTAGGCCCCGATTACAATTTTTTGTACCCTAAAGGCAGGATGAGGAGTAGGAGGAGTTCGGAACAGGACGCAAACTGAAGCACCCTGCAATCCTCGGTGGTGGAAGATGCGCCCCAAAAATTTGGAAGGTGTATCTCACACGTAAAGATACAGACTATGCCGCAATTTAATTCTTTTTACCCCAAAGGGTGTAGATTGAATAGCAGAATAGAAAATATGATATAAAAAGGTGTATCTCACACGTACAAACCCAGACTAGGCCCCGATTACAATTTTTTGTACCCTAAAGGCAGGAGTAGGAGGAGTTCGAAACAGGAGGCAAACTGAAGCACCCTGCAATCCTCTGCGGTGTAAGATGCGCCCAAAAAATTGGAAAGGTGTATCTCACACGTACCGATACAGACTATGCCGCAATTTAATTCTTTTTACCCCAAAAGGGTGTAGATTGAATAGCGGAATAGAAAATATGATATAAAAAGGTGTATCTCACACGTACAAACCCAGACTAGGCCCCGATTAAAATTTTTTGTACCCTAAAGGCAGGATGAGGATGAGGAGTAGGAGGAGTTCGGAACAGGAGGCAAACTGAAGCACCCTGCAATCCTCGGCGGTGGAAGATGCGCCCCAAAAATTTGGAAGGTGCATCTCAAACGTACCGATACAGACTATGCTGCAATTTAATTCTTTTTACCCCCAAGGGTGTAGATTGAATAGCGGAATAGAAAATATGATATAAAAAGGTGTATCTCACACGTACAAACCCAGACTAGGCCCCGATTACAATTTTTTGTACCCTAAAGGCAGGATGAGGAGTAGGAGGAGTTCGGAACAGGAGGCAAACTGAAGCACCCTGCAATCCTGGGCGGTGGAAGATGCGCCCCAAAAATTTGGAAGGTGTATCTCACACATACCGATACAGACTATGCCGCAATTTAATTATTTTTACCCCAAAGGGTGTAGATTGAATAGCGGAATAGAAAATATGATATAAAAAGGTTTATCTCACACGTACAAACCCAGACTAGGCCCCGATTACAATTTTTTGTACCCTAAAGGCAGGATGAGGAGTAGGAGGAGTTCAGAACAGGAGGCAAACTGAAGCACCCTGCAATCCTCGGCGGTGGAAGATGCGCCCCAAAAATTTGGAAGGTGTATCTCACACGTACCGATACAGACTATGCCACAATTTAATTTTTTTAACCCAAAAGGGTGTATATTGAATAGTGGAATAGAAAAAAGTATATAAAATTGGTGATTTTTCAATAGCACATGTGAACACAGCAGTGTCTTATGTTTTATGTCACGGTCAGCTCAGCAGCAGGCTATGAAGGGAGAAAAAAAAAATTCCCCTTTAACTTTGTAATTTTTAAATAGCAGATTAGTACAGACTATGCCACAATTTAATTTTTTTTAACCCAAAAGGGTGTATATTGAATAGTGGAATAGAAAAAAGTATATAAAATTGGTGATTTTTCAATAGCACATGTGAACACAGCAGTGTCTTATGTTTTATGTCACGGTCAGCTCAGCAGCAGGCTATAAAGGGAAAAAAAAATTCCCCTTTAACTTTGTAATTTTTAAATAGCAGATTACAACAGCAATCTGTAGTAAAATATAGCTGAACGCTGCACACAACAGACTGATAAAAATATATTTTTTGCTCCCTCCTCCTCCTCCTCAATGGGCTCAAGTGAGGGCAAAAAGATTGTTCACTGCACCACCCCCCACACAGCAAAATCTATGTAGATCGCTAACGGACGATTGTTCTGTCCCTGCCTAATCTCTCCAGCCTGTCCCTAAAATGCTCAAATATCTTTCCCTGCCTACACTCCGACCTGTCCCTACATTCTTTTCGGGCACAATTTTTCACTGTCTGTCCCTAATCAGCAGCAGCCAGCACGTATGATGTGTGCTCTCTCCCTACACTACAGCAGAATGACGCACCGCGCTGTGTCTCTCGAACTTATAAAGACATGGGTCACATGCTTCAGATGGCCAATCACAGCTACTAATACATTTGTAGGCATGGCTGGGATGGCTTAAAGCACACCAGTTAAACACTTGTTGATTGGCTGTTGAAAGCCTGCCATTAAAAGCGCGCCATTACATACAAAACAGGAAATAAAATTACCGAACACGGATTTTAAAACCGAACATACAGTAAAGTTTTCGGGTCCGTGTCCGGGTAGCAAAAATCCAATTATCCGGTACGGACCCGAATAATACAGTCCGTGTTCTCTCAACACTAATCATGACCAGTCATTGATTAATACATAGGAGCATTAAAACCCTGACACAGTTTAGGCTGAGGCTCTACTATTCCCATTCTAAAATAATTCCCCTACCTATTACAGCTAGGTCCCATTTTTTAAAATTTTATTTTACCTTATTCTTTTACAATTTATGTCTCTGCTTGTTTCCCCATATGTACTGTTCTTGTGTATATATGTACCGTATTTTCCGGCGTATAAGATGACTTTTTAACCCCTGGAAATCTTCTCAAAAGTCGGGGGTCGTCTTATACGCCGGGTATCGTCTTATACACCGAACTGTAGAATATGCGGTGGAGGGGGTGGTGGCTCAAAAACATCTGCGCTATGCCCGGGGTATGGAGAGAACGTTGATGTGTCGGGAAAACATGCCTACAAGCCTTTTTCACCCGTCTGACCCGCCTGCCCTTGTATCCTACCTTCTTCTCCGCGTCCCTGTGTCCCTGCGTCTCGCTCCTGAGGCCCGCTGTAAAGCTGTGTAGGTGCGCATGCGCGAGAAGATCCGGCGCATGCGTATTTGCGGCAGGGATACCGACTGACAAGGAGACCTACGGTATCTAATGCTAAAAAATGCTAAGGTATTGATCATATAAGACTTCCTTTTAAATTAACTGTCATGAATTGCATGATTCATGCTATTCACAATTCACAAATAAGGCTAACCATAAACATTTTTAAGGTACTGAATTATAATCATGTAGTCATGTTCAGTTTCTGGAGATTCATAAACTGGATAGATTGTCTGGATCATAAAAAGAGCAATACTGTTTTACATGAACATTTGTGGTTCCCTAATTATCCTGATAATATTTGCAGGAAATAGTGATTCCCAAAAAATATTGAAAGGCTTTCAACATCTGTTGTGGTGGCTAATTCTATACTGCTTAGACATTCGAAAGGAATTGTATTGAGTGGACAGTCTTTTTCGTTTTTTTGTATCTTCTAAGGGTATTCTCAATTATAGAGTTAAAAGTGGGGGTGTGTGGCGCGCTACAGAAGTGAAATGGGATAAGAAGTAATAAGTGTGGTTTAGGAGTGTAATACATGTGCTAGGTGATAGTAAAAATTAACAGTATCCCCTCTCTCACATATTTTAAGGTTTTATTAAGGTAAATAAGAAAAATTAAAGAAGACTTAAAATAATTTTAATTCCTTTTTGTATGAGATTTCTCCTGTGTGTTTCGTAAAAATGAATATATCAACCCGCGTGAATATGAAGTTTTGGATACTTTGGTTCTTTTGTGTACGCAGTATATGTACATTGTCATATAGAAAATACGGTTCACAACCTCACTTCCGGGGTAAACAAAGAGTAAAAATGAGTGTAAACATGCTCGGAATAAGGAGCAATATGGCGGATTGAGAACTTCCGCCGGAATTACATTCACAAGTTCCTTCAAAATGGCCGCGGCGATACTTCCGGCCCGACCAATATAAATATAATGTCACATCCAGTATAGGCCACTCCCTGAGGAAGTCACGTGACGTAACACGTAGGAGGAGCCGCCAGACACCGGAAGTGACGTTAAGGATCGGAGCGAAGTTCTCCCAACGCTAATCAAACAATTTCCATGCGCATAAGAAACTTTTTAAATGTAAGTGCAACTGCTTTTTTATGAATAAACTGTTTTTACATACTGCACCATGATGGTACTCTGTGTTTAATGAGCCCGAGGTCGAGACAGGAGTTAAGGACCCCATAAATAAAAGCACCCTAGAACGTACCCAGCAAGTATACCGGGAGCAAGAATAGGAGATTGGAGATAGCACAAGCCGTTGTTCACCACTCCGGAGACCAATATATATATACAGGCGTATATTATACCTTACTAAGGTGAGAGTTTAGAGCACCTAGAGGTGACACCTGGTGGAGGAGCAAGTCATAGCACGTTTGTTTGCACGGAAGCACCTTGTTGTTTAAGTTGAAGACACTTGGTTGAATTTCTCCCTTTTGTGGATTAAATTAAACGGACATTCATGGACACTGCACTTTAAGAATTTATATATTTTATTGTTTTGGTATATTTAATGAAGAGTGAAAGCACTTAGCACCTTATGGTTTGGAATAATTGTTTTTACATTATATCAATTGGAATACTTATTTATTTATCTGTTGGTTTACATATTGAAAGCACTCAGCACTTTTAGTTGGAATATCTGTTCAGTACGTTATAGAGTTCAATACAGTATTTATATATTTTTTTACGTCAGCATGATCAGTTTGAAGCTTGAACACACCCCCAGCTAAAAGAATACGACACCAATCAAATAAATAGCACTTTATTTTACTATCACCTAGCACATGTATTACACTCCTAAACCACATTTATTACTTCTTATCCCATTTCACTTCTGTAGCGCGCCACACACCCCCACTTTTAACTCTGTATTAACTGGATCCTGGTACCAGTACCGTGGTGCTGCAATAAGAAGGGAACCTATACTACCCCAGATAGCGCAGGAACCACTCACACATATAAAAATATTCTCAATTATAGACATTGCATTGAAGGGGTAGTCTTATACGGCAAGTATATCCCAAACTCTATATTTTAACTGGAGTTGGGGGTCATCTTATACGCCCAGTCGTCTTATACGCCGGAAAATACGGTATGTATAAATATATATATATATATATACAGTATCTCACAAAAGTGAGTACACTCCTCACATTTTTGTAAATATTTTATTATATCTTTTTATGTTACAACACTAAAGAAAAGACACTTTGCTACAATTTAAAGTAGTGAGTGTACAGCTTGCATAATGGTGTAAATTTGCTCTCCCTTCAAAATAACTCAACACAGTCATTACTGCCTAAACCGCTGGCAAAAAAAGTGAGTACACCTCCAAGTTAAAATGTCCAAATTGGGCCCAAAGTGTCAATATTTTGTATGGCCACCATTATTTTGCAGCACTGCCTTAACCCTCTTGGGCATGGTGGTCACCAGAGCTTCACAGGTTGCCACTAGATTCCTCTTCCATTCCTCCATGATGACATCACGGAGCTGGTGGAGGTTAGAGACCTTGCGCTCCTCCACCTTCCATTTGAGGATGCCCCACAGATGCTCAATAGGGTTTAGGTCTGGATACATGCTTGGCCAGTCAATCACCTTTACCCTCAGCTTCTTTAGCAAGGCAGGGGTCATCTTGGAGGTGTGTTTGGGGTTTTTATCATGTTGGAATAATGCCCTGCGGCCCAGTCTCCAAAGGGTGGGGATCATGCTCTGCTTCAGTATGTCACAGTACATGTTGGCATTCATGGTTCTCTCAATGAACTGTAACTCCCCAGTGTCGGCAGCACTCCTTCAGCCCCAGACCATGACACTCCCACCACCATGCTTGACTATAGGCAGGACACACTTGTCTTTGCACTCATCTGGTTGCCACAACATACGCTTGACATCATCTAAACCAACTAAGTTTATCTTGGTCTTATCAGACCACAGGACACTGTTCCAGTAATTCATGTCCTTAGTCTGCTTGTCTTCAGCAAGCTGTTTGCGGGCTTTCTTGTGCATCATCTTTAGAAGAGGCTTCCTTCTGGATACTACAGCCATGCAGATAAATTTGATGCATTGTGTGGCGTATGGTCTGAGCACTTACAGGCTGACCCCCCCACCCCTTCAACCTTTGCAGCAATGCTGGCAGCACTCATACGTCTATTTTCCAAAGACAACCTCTGGATATAATGCTGAGCAGGTGCACTTAACGTCTTTGGTCGACCATGGCAAGGCCTGTTCTGAGTGGAACATTTCCTGTTAATCCTGTTATTGCCCTGGCCACCGTGTTGCAGCTCAGTTTCAGGGCCTTGGCAATCCTCTTATAGCCTAGGCCATCTTTATGTAGAGCAAGAATTCTTTTTTTCAGATCCTCAGAGAGTTCTTTGCCATGAGGTGCAATATTGAACTTCCGGTGACCAGTATGAGAGAGTGAGAGCAAAAACGTCAAAGTTAACACAACTTCTCCCCATTCACACCTGAGACCTTCTAGCACTAACAAGTCACATGACACCGGGGAAGGAAAATGGTTCATTTGGCCATTTTGATTTAAGGGTGTACTCGATATTGTTGCCAGCGGTTTAGACATTAATGGCTGTGTGTTGAGTTATTTTGAGGGGACAGCAAATTTACACTGTTATACAAGCTGTGCACTCACTACTTTACATTGTAGCAAAGTGTAATTTCTTCAGTGTTGTCACATGAAAAGATATAATTAATTATTTACAAAAATGTGAGGGGTGTACTCACTTTTGTGAGATACTAAAGAAATGAAACTTTGCTACAATGTAAAGTAGTGAGTGTACAACTTGTATAACAGTGAAAATTTGCTGTCCCTTCGAAAAAACTCAACACACAGCCATTAATGTCTAAACTGCTGGCAACAAAAGTGAGTACACCCCTAAGTCAAAATGTCCAAATTGGGCCCAATTAGCCATTTCCCTCCCCAATGTCATGTGACTCGTTAGTGTTACAAGGCCTCAAATGTGAATGGGGAGCAGGTGACAGGTCATTGGAAGTTCAACATGGCACCTCATGGCAAAGAGAACTCTCTGAGGATCGGAAAAAAAAGAATTATTGCTCTACATAAAGATGGCCTAGGCTATAAGAAGATGGCCAAGACCCTGAAACTGAGCTGCAGCAAGGTGGCCAAGACCATACAATGGTTTAACAGGATAGGTTCCACTCAGAACAGGCCTCGCAATGGTTGACCAAAGAAGATGAGTGCATGTGCTCAGCGTCATATCCAGAGGTTGTATATATATATATATACAAATGAGTGCTGCCAGAATTGCTGCAGAGGTTGAAGGGGTAAGGGGTCAACCTGTTAGTGCTAAGACCATATGATGCATAATCCATCAAATTGGTCTGCATGATTGTCATCCCAGAAGGAAGCCTCTTCTAAAGATGAAACACAAGAAAGCCCACAAACAGTTTGCTGAAGACAAGCAGACTAAGGACATGAATTACTAGAACCATGTCCTGTGGTCTGATGAGACCAAGATAAGCTTATTTGGTTCAGATGGTGTCAAGCGTGTGTTGCGGTAACCAGGTGAGGAGAACAAAGACAAGTGTGTCTTGCCTACAGTCAAGCATGGTGGTGGGAGTGTCATAGTCTGGGGCTGCATGAGCCCTGACGGCACTGGGGAGCTACAGTTCAATGAGGGAAGCATGAATGCCAACATGTACTGTGACATACTGAAGCAAAGCATGATCCCCTCCCTTTGTAGACTGGGCCACAGGGAAGTATTCCAACATGATAACAACCCCAAACACACCTCCAAGATGACCACTGCCTTGCTAAAGCAGCTGAGGGTAAAGGTGATGGACTGGCCAAACATGTCTCCAGACCTAAACCTTATTGAGCATCTGTGGGGCATCCTCAAATGGAAAGTGGAGGAGTGCAAGGTCTATAATATCCACCAGCTCTGTGATGACTTAATGGAGGAGTGGAAGAGGTCTCCAGTGGCAACCTGTGAAGCTCTAGTGAGCTCCATGCCCAAGATGATTAAGGCAGTGCTGGAAAATAATAGTGGCCATACAAAATATTGACACTTTGGGCCCAAATTGGACATTTTAACTTGGAGGTGTACTCACTTCTGTTGCCAGCGGTTTAGACATTAATGGCTGTGTGTTGAGTTATTTTGAGGGGACAGCAAATTTACACTGTTATATAAGCTGTACACTCACTACTTTACATTGTAGCAAAGTGTCATTTCCTCAGTGTTGTAACATGAAAAGATATACTAAAATATTTACAAAAATGTGAGGGGTGTACAGTATATACTGTATATATATGTATATATATATATATATATATATATATATATATATATATATATATATATATATATATATATATATACATTATATATGATGACACTCAGGGATATTTTATGCACATTTACTGTATACTGTATGTGTCTTAGTTTTTTGTATCATTTTTTTGCAGCATTCTTCTGCTATATATATAATTATTCATGCTAATACCTGTAGTCCAGCTGGCCTTCTGTGTCCCATGTCTGCATTAGTCTCGCAGTAGTGTGCCCCATGTCTCCAGCCAGCCTTCTGTGTCTTATGTCCTTATTTTATTATTATTATTTACATTTTTATTTCATATTTTTTATTGTGATTCTGGCTCTTTATCCTTCCCTATTAGGATTACTTCTTATAATGTTCTTTATAATTTCCTATAGATTTTTATATTATTGCTCTTCATGTATATATTTTGTGTATATACTGTAGAGCACTCGGCAGTATAAGCCCCTCCACTCTATCTAAGTCCACATACTTCGGATCTCAGTTACTATGGCATGAAGAAGGATCCAATTAGATGCTCTGAAACGCGCACCACCTCACCACCCGTCCGGATTTGTGTTCCATTCTGGCCCTGGCCCCGGCAGAGCTGTTGTCCTTTCAGTGTCTCCTCTGGTGATTCCTCTCTGCTGGCTCAATCGGGATCATCTCTATCACACCACACTGGATCATATCTGGACTACCTAGCGCTTGATTTACCCCATTTTGATGAGCCTTTTTTTTCTATTTATCCTGTAAGTGCATGTTTTAATAGCAAAAGACATTATTTTATGATACTGCACTTAGAGGTGCCTCTCTCGCTTTCAATTTTTTTTTCTACCTTTATCTTTTCCAGATAAATCTACCCACCTATGTCACCATACAGGACCTGTAAGCAATGATGAGAGCAATTTTATATACAGTATATATATATATATATATATATATATATATATATATATACAGGGCCGGTGCTACCACTAGGCGAACTAGGCAGCCGCCTAGGGCGCACTGCCACCTAGGGCGCAGCCATGGCAAGTGCCACATTACTCTCCTGGCACCTCCTCATCCCTGGTAGGTGTCACCTTTAGAGAGGGGGGCAGTGTGTACAGGAAGGGGTGTAGCATTAAAGGAGGGCAGTGTGTGCAGGAAGGGGGTGTAGCTGTAAAGGGGGGCAGTGTGTGCAGGGAGGGGGTGTAGCATTAAAGGAGGGCAGTGTGTGCAGGAAGGGGGTGTAGCTGTAAAGGGGGGCCGTGTGTGCAGGGAGGGGGTGTAGCATTAAAGGAGGGCAGTGTGTGCAGGAAGGGGGTGTAGCATTAAAGGAGGGCAGTGTGTGCAGGAAGGGGGTGTAGCTGTAAAGGGGGGCAGTGTGTGCAGGAAGGGGGTGTAGCATTAAAGGAGGGCAGTGTGTGCAGGAAGGGGGTGTAGCTGTAAAGGGGGGCAGTGTTTGCAGGGAAGGGGGTGTAGCATTAAAGGAGTGCAGTGTGTGCAGGAAGGGGGTGTAGCTGTAAAGGGGGTGTAGCATTAAAGGAGGGCAGTGTGTTCAGGGAGGGGGTGTAGCGTTAAAGGAGGGCAGTGTGTTCAGGGAGGGGGTGTAGCGTTAAAGGAAGGGGTGTAGCATTAAAGGAGGCCAGTGTGTGCAGGGAGGGGGGTGTAGCTCTAAAGGGGGGCAATGTGTACAGGAAGGGGGGTGTAGGATTAAAGGGGGCAGTGTATGCAGGAAGAGAAGTGTAGGGTTAAAGAGGGGGGAATTATTTGCAGGAAGGGGGGCAATGTGTACAGTTTTTTTTTTTTTTTTTGGTGGGGGGGGGGGGGAGTGCAAGTAGCTGGTCTTGCCTAGGGTGCAAAATAGTCTAGCACCAGCCCTGTATATATATATATATATATATATATATATATATATATATATATATATATATATACTCTATGTTGGCATTCTTTGTGATTTTTTTTTATTGTTCAAAACTTGCTAATTTTTCAGTGCATCTTCATCCATTTACTTTGGGATAAAGTGTTCATGATGACTTTCAACTCCAAATATTTTATTTAAATGCCAACTTTTGAATCACTACTCGTCCTATTTAGTAAGACAAAAAACAAAATGTGTCTACCAATAAACTGAAATAAGTTTTTTTAGACTACCACACTATACAGATTATCTTTGATGTTTGGTTTTTTTATATGAGTTGTAGAATAGCTAGGCACATTTCTTCCTCTTTTTTGCTAGTGGTATATTTTCTACCGGGTAATTCTCATTCAAGAGCTTTTCTTAACCGTCATGCAGGAGCATCTGCATAAATTCCAGAATTTCTCTTCAGGTACAGCCAAAGGACCATACAGTGCATATTAATAATGTATTTTTCATGTAAAGTTCTATAATTGTGAAGTGAGAATGTAAGAGCTGAATTGCAAACAGTCGTTTGTGGTGAGTGGTTGTGTTAAAACTTAGTAACTCCATGCCTTTTTTTAATCACCCAATGTAATGATTTGCATAGTGAATAAACAACAATATATTTTCACAGTTTATAGTACTGTCAGACAGCCCTCCTCACTACATGCATGGTAATGCAGCATCTTACACCATACATAAAGTGTTACGCAAGACTGCTTTTTTACCATTTCTTTCCAAGGTACTAGAAAGCTACCAAAAAAACACTTTAAATATCATTATAGAATATTAACATCTACTGTAGTAGCTTTAAGGGCTGCCCAAACACTAACGTTCAGTGTCATTTTCTACATAATATAAATGTCATGCAGCATACTTGAGGACAAACTTGTGTTTTTATCTTTTATATCTGAGTAGTTTTATTTAAACGTGAGTACATTAAAGTTTTATGCATTGCATATTTGGTACTGAGCCACTGGATGTCACCTCTTCCCTCTAGACCTATACATAATGATTTGCTGCTGAACCTCATTGTTTGAATCTGCAATCTTCAGATGACCTTACCTAGAGTTCTAACTTTCAATTCTTCTATCTGTTCTGAGCCTTACTGGACAGGTGAAATACCAGCATAGTTCGTTTTTGTCCATATTTTTTAAACCATTTGCAAGTGAAGGATTGCTTGGTTCATAATTATATAAAACATTTACAATTTATTCAGCTTTCTTACAAGTTCATCCATGTTTTTCACATATTGAACCTATTGAAACAGTTTTTATTTTACTACAAAAAGTCATAGTTTTTATTTTACTACAAAAAGGGACGAAGAAATGGGGAGATGCTTTCTAAGGTAGATAATCATATATCAGCTATCAAATGATTTGTTACTATGGTAAAGAGACCCTTTCTTACTTTTTACCGTTCTTATAGATCACCCTTTTTACATAAGCATTCCTTTAGCACTGCTAGGCTATAAACAACTTACCAGTTCATAATCAGTGAATGAAAATTTAACGGTGCCCCACAAGACCAAGTTATTGCCCTGCTGGGCACAGTCATCTTGGTGTTTGTACATTAATGGGAAGTAGTTGCCCAGGTGTCATTCATAGTCTGCATGTCAAAGACACCAGTCAAATGTCACTGCTCTGTAATGGACCACAATCATTTATCAATGGTACAGGAGGGGTAAAAAAATGAACATAGGGCATAGCTATTGACTTTTGACAAAAATTCTAAATTTTCATATCAACAAAATTGCTTTTTAATCTGCTTATGCTGCATTTTTTGTGGAAAAAAAGAAAAAAAGAAAAAAAAAAAACGACGGAGAAGGCTGCGAAGGTACTTCTATTCTTACACGCCTGGGAATTATAAAAATATTCACTTTACGTTTAAAACAACAAATTAAAGGGATTAAGTTATCTCAGTTCTTACCTGGTTGTAAAGCCTACAGATGGAGCAGCCATCCTCAGACCCCAGGACAGCATATTAATTCTTATACAGTGAAATATTTATACAGCTACACAGTGACTGATGTGACTGGATGAGAACCAGTAGTCAGACGATGGGGTTGGAATGCACTGCTGAAGCTGGAAGCTTCCCAGTGGGGTAAAATTCAAGATGACAGAATCCTTTTCAACAAAGCATCTAATATCTCCCAGGCAGCCCAGACCTTAAACCTAAGAATCAAATATATGAAAAGTAATGGCTCTACCAATGTTAAATTTATATAGAATGGTAAGCCTTTTTTTTCTTCCCTGTCAAAGTAGCTGTGAGATATTCTTTCTTTCTTTTTTTTTTGACATATTTGAAAGATAAAGATAAGCCTATCAACTGACACCACCTGCAAAGTGCATGTCAGATTTTGGTCTGTCCTGGGATTCTTTTGCCTTCTGTTTTGAATGTTGCTCAATGACTTTGCTTCTACACATTTCTTTTCTATTTTTAGAAGTTTTAGCAAGCTTGTAAAAATGACAGCCATCTAACAAAACATTCTGGTTTTCTCTTCATAAACGACTCAGTTTGGCAGCAAACTACAGGGTATGTTTTAAAGAAGTATTCATTTTAATGTTCTATATGTATGTGTGCGTGCGTGCATGCGTGCATGTGTGTGTGTGCCAGGAAAAATGAATATTTCCGTTTTAAAGAAGTGTGGGAATACAAAAAAAAAACCATCAAACATACATACTCACCTGTGGGCTGCAGCATTGATCTGATGCTGCGGCTGTCCTTGCTGGCTTTAAATCTGGGAACTAGGCAATCATATGACCACTGATTGCTCAGTTCTCTGTCTGCTGTCAGTCACCAATCTCCACTCTGCTCAATGGAGAGCCGAGTAGGAGAGACTGGCTCAAGCTCTTAGCAGTGTGCTGAGGGGCTAAGCCAGCTGCCGGTTAGGCATCTAGATAGATCCCGGCAATATTGTCCGGATACTTCCAGAGCCTGGACCAGCTCTGTGAGGTCAGCTGATAGTGGGCTTTAGCTCACTGTTTGATGATTCTGGGTCACAAGAGAGTACAAGTAAGTGCACTCGTGTGACTCACAAAAAGAAGTAAAGTCACAAAAGCTTTTTTCATACTTCTCTATTAAGTAATGGTGGCATGCTAAATCACCTACTGTTCTCAGGAGGACACTGTTTGGTTTCTACATTTGAGTATAAGGATTCGTGTTAGATGAGCAGTTCATACCGAGCATAAGTTTGTCCCAAACAACGCCAGTTTGATGAACACACACATTTGCGGGGTGTGCACTGCACAGTGCATTCTAAGCCCTGATTGGCTAAAGAAATGCACCTGACTGCTGGTTAGGTTAAAGGCTTTGCCTAATCAGGGCACAGTGAATAGCTGGTTGTTAAGGAGTGGGCTGAAAAGCCAACCGCTGCATCCTTAACAACAGATGAGTCATCAGATGTCAACGGGCCCCAATCCATACCAAGCCTTTTGGGTCTGGTATAGATTTAAAGGGAAACCCCGTGCCAAAATGTAAAAATCCACCAAAAATCTATACCAGTTAGCCTTCGTGGCGGGCAAAGATTTTTTGTTTTTTTGGGGGTTTTTTTGGGTCTGGCAGTACGGCTGGAAGCATAATTGACAATGGATCTACATCGGAGGACATTGTTTTTTTTTATATTTTTAATAAAAGAATTATCAAAAACTGTGTGTGTGTTTTTATTTCTATTTGACACTTTTTTGGTGAATGAGTAGGGATACAATGCCTCATACTCATTCACATGGGGGGGTTGGGATCTGAGGGGGATCTTCCAGATTCTGATAAGCCCCCTGCCTGCAGGCCCCCACAGCCCAAGGTTGTGGAGATGAGGCCCTTGTCCCCATCAACATAGGGGCAAGGTACTTTGGGGGGGTTGGAGCCCCCCTGCCTCAAAGCACCCCCCATGTTCAATTGTTGAATGCATGTGGCTTGTATTTGTTTAGGAGTGAGGGCCCTCTCTCCTTTCCCCCTTTTCTGGCTTGCCAAGCTGCATGCTCAGATAAGGATCTGGTATGGCTTTGGGGGGGCACCACTTTTTTTTTTTTTTAACATGGGGTTCCTTTTGAAATCCTTACCAGAACCAGAAAAAGGGCCATTTGAGAGGACCCCCGTGCAATTTTTTAAAAATATTTTTGTATTGCTGGCAATGGTTTGCAGCTGAGAAAATCAATTTAAATGTAATTTTATTTATTTATGTCATTTTTGCTGCAGCAGGTTCTATACATGGTACGGATGTGCCAATTTACAAGCAGACTAAGGGGACCCCCCCCAAGCACTTTATTTGAATGGATTTTTCATTTTTATTTTTTTACTTTAAGCATTAATAAAATCACTGCTCCTTTAAAAAACGTTTTTTAAATCTTTAAAAAATAAAAAAAAATGTTTGATGTCCCTTAGGGCAGTACCCAGGCCCCCATACCCTTTTATGGTTAATAACTTGCATTTAAGACAGTGCTCAGGACTTTATAGTAACCAAGAGCAGCACTTCTGAACATAGAGACATTGGTTTTGAAAAACTAGGGGCCAGCCCTTCCTATGTTTCTAAAAAGGGGGCTAGGTTTTATAGAATGGTCCAGACAGAAACCTTTTATTTTTTACTAATGAAGAGTCTATCAAGTAATGACAGTCACTATGTTTTTGGGACTCATTTACAAAGCCCCCTTTATCAGAGAAATAATACAATAGAGACACGTTTTATACAACAATTGTTTTAGTAATACAGATGTTTGAATGTATACAATTTAAAAAAAATATATATGATTATAGACCCAGATAAAGATTTAACACAGTATCAACTCTACACAGAACAGACGAGCCAAAACCGAATGTACAATTACTGGCCAGCTACTATGCCTGTGCATAGCTTATATTTTTTTCCTCCTTTCAAGATTGCTTGGTTTGATTTAGGTAAGTTATTCATGTCTTCTTCATATATACTGATTTATTCTTAATCTTTTTTTTCTAAATTAAGCCACCTTGCACATTGTACAATGATCAATCTTTTGCATAAACAATCAAGAGTCTGTATGCTAAACCAATTTCAAACTTTAGCTCACCACTACATAGCTGGTGTTTGTTGTAAGCCCCAGGCACACTTTGTAATGCTGGTGTGAGTCGAGTATTGCAATTCTTACCTGCTATGGTTGTTTATCAAAGTCTTCCAAGCTTCAAAAATCCCAGGCAAGGTTTATTTTGATATTGCAAATTAGGAGTCACTAATGCACATTTGCATTAACCCCCTAAATCCAAGCTTAAGTATGGTGGCACAATTAAGGAGAGTTTCTGGGCTCACATGTAAGATTGTGCTATTCAGTCATAGGTTAAGTAACCAGGTATCAGAAATTACTGCCCACTATTAAGTTATTCACATAAACCAGTGGTTTTGTCTAGCAACTACTGTTGTGCCTGTGACAATAGTTTATTGAGGTAGACTGTAAAGAAATGTACTGCTTAATAGTTGGCTGAACAAAGAACAGGCCTTCTCTTGGTCTTCTTTTAAATTGTTTTGTTCCCAAGTTGGCCCAATTGATGTGATCATTATCACTTTGGACCTTTAATGCCCAATGCTAGGCATTTTTCAAACAAAAATAGACCATCTTAAGGTTTTTAAAAATAAAAACACAGCTCAGGCTGCAATAATTATCTGCAGTCTGGAGCTGTCTCTGTTAATTCTTTTTTTGCCACATGATGCTCTGAGATTTCCTGGTAGGAAAGGCATTGTGTGTCTGCATTCTAAAGCCTGGTACACAATAATAGTTTGGTCAGAGCCATTGCAATAACTATCCGATGTTAGTACAGTGATCTCCTCCGCTAAGCTGTTGTGTTCAGACAGGGCCATTGGCTGATAGCGCTAATCAGGAGCTTTTCCTGCATGCTCGTCCAACAGAAGCCATCCAATTCCCCCCATTTGTACTAGGCATTAGAAGATATAACTACAGCACCTTCAGTGTGAGGATGCAGAGGTTGGTGCTGACGTTATCACATCAGCTCTGTTCTCTGCATAATCACAAACCACCCACCACTGGGGGAATATTGGAAGACGAGGACCCTGTGTGTTTTGTGGCCAGTCTGAAGACAGAAAATAAAATTCTAAAATAAAGAAATCTGAAAATATTGTACATCTGAGTGTGTGTGTGGGGGGGGGGGCATAGAGGTGCGAGCCGATACTTATTTTACTTGATATTACATAGATTATAACAGAAAAGTTAGAGTTCGTAGCAGGAAGGGAAGCAGAACAGAGAGCTCTGATGAGAAGCTTTCTGTGCTGGAGTTTTTATTTTTGCAACATGGGTATCCAAGAGTCAGTTCAATCCATCAATATCTACCCATACCCAAGAAAATTGACAAAAAAACAATTAAACAGGTTTTTGGAGGAAAAACTCACAAACCATGGTAAATAATAATTCAATCATGCAGCGGTGCAAAATTACAAAAAATACAAATTTACACAACTAAATAACTGCATAATCATGTGTAGTGGCATTGCCTATGTATAAAAAGCAAAAGTGCCATTAAACAGTAACTCAAGCATTCACAGTGGACTGCTGGAAAGAATTATTAATGGGTAAGAAGTGGCTGCAAAACGGATAAGCAATTGCCAACTCTTAAAATAGCAGTAAAACGATTGAAGAGGATTAGCAAATGTCATGGAGTTTCTTTTATAAATGGAAAACACAAGTTCCAGTGTATGATCTGCAGCTCTTGATTTAAAAGATCAGGGAAAGATCCCAGAGAATTGCACACCACACTTTTTTTTAAATATTGGTGTGGGGTTTTCCTCCAAATCCATACCAGACCCGAAGGGCCTGGTATGGACTGGGGGGACCCCATGCTGTTTTTTTCTTTTCTTTTTACTGTCACGTTTATTTTTTATTATTCAGTGTTCAGCAGGGAAACCCATTGACAGCTGATGACTCATCGGTTGTTAAGGCAAACACCCTTTAAATTCCAGTGTTCGACCAACGGTCGAATAGGCAAATGTTCAGCCCGAACTCATGCTCGAGCTGAGCCGTTCACCTATTCCTATATGTGAATTCCCCCTTAACTCCTCCACTATGGTCCAGGACATCCATGTAAGTTTTAGCTATAGCTTAATAAATACACTTTTAGAATTCCTAGTCCAGCGCCTTGGTCACTTGTTTGCAGATGCCCAAGTATCTATAGTGGAACAATCAGGCAAATACCAAGCCCTCACATGTAAATGACAACTATTTTGGAAGAAATAATATATGTTGCCTAAAAATAGCAAAATTGTCCATTTACTAATTCTGTTGAGGTCAATTGATTGAGTTGTCACTTGCAGTCTATAACGAATCCACAGATTCAGGTCTGGTATGGATTTGGAGGGGAACCCCACGCCAAAATGTAAAAAGAAATATGGCATGGGGTCCCCCCAGAATCCATACCAGACTCTTATCGAGCATGCAGCCTGGCAAGTAAAGAAAGGGAGGGGGGCAAGCAAGTCCCCCCTCTTCTGAACTATACCAGGCTACATGCCCTCAACATGGGGGGGGGGGGGGTGATTTGGGCCCCAAAGCACCTTCTCTCCAAGTTGATAGGGACAAAGGTCTCTTCCCCACAAACCTGGGCTGTGGTTGTGGGAGTCTGTGGGCAAGAGGCTTATGGGAATCTGGAAACCCCAGTTTCTGCCCCCCCTTCCTCATGTATCGGGTGCATAGTACCCCAACCATTCACCAAAAAAATTTCAAAAAATAATAAAAACAAGTGGCAGGTTTTTGACAATTCCTTTATTAACAAATAAAAACTAAAAAAATAGAAACCCTCAATGTAAATCTATTGACAATCACGCCGCCCATCGACCCCAAAAATAAAATAAAAAAAAAACGCTACACCTCCTGGGAGGCCTCCCCCTAAATGCCTGCTCTGCCCTTTGACGTTTCTTAAATAGGTAAGGGGCGGGGCCACCTGGGTATGTCACCGCCTCCTTCTGACATCACGGACTGGTGCATGCTGGGCCTGTGACATCAGAAGGGGCGGTTTTTAGATTTCTTTGATTTTTCAGATCAGCAGGCAGCATGATTGATGATTGATTTACATTGAGGGACACTTGATAAAGGAAATGTCAAAAACTTAGATTTTTTATTAATTTTTTACACTTTTTTTGGTGAATGGGTAGGAGTACGGTATATACCCAATACTCATTCACATAGGAGGGGGGCAGGATCTGGGGGCTCCCTTGTTAAAAGATCTCAGGGGCCCCCTCCTGCAGACCCCCACAACCACCAGGTAAGGTTTTGTGGATGTGGCCCTTGTCCCCATTAACATGGGGACAAGGGGCTTTATAGAGTGGGGGGTGGAGCCCCCCTTGCCCCAAATCACTCACCCCCCATGTTGAGGGTATGTGACCTGGTATGGTTCAGGAGGGGGACCACTCGCTCTCCCCCTTTCCTGACCTGCCAGGCTGCATGCTCGGATAAGGATTTTCAGCTTTTTATACTGTTGCATTTTGAATGACAATTGCACGGTCATGCAACCCTGTACCTAACACAAATGTATGACATTATTTTCATTAAAAAAAATAGTGCTTTCTTTTGGTGGTATTTGATCACTGCAAGGTTTTTTTTTTATTGGCAAAAAGAAGACCTAAATGTTTGACCCCTAAAAAAATTTGTTTTTGTTTATGTAATAAAATTTGGTAAATCAATATGTTTTTTGTTGCACTGACGAGCATTGATGAGGCTGCGCTGGCAGGCACTGATGAGACACTAATATGCAGCACTGATGGACACTGATAGGCGGCACTGATATGCAGCATTGATGGGCATTGATAGGTGGCACTGATGGGCAATGATTGGCACTGGTGGGCAGCACTGGTAGATGGTAATGATGGGCAGCACTGATGAGGAGGGCACTAACAGGTTCCCTGAGCACTGATTGGCATCAATGGTGGCATGGGTGGGCATCCCTGGTGGCTCTAGTGGCATCCCCCAAGGGTCTGCACTGGTAATCAATGCTCTGATTACAAGCACAGACCCCCCCCCCCACACACACACACACACACACTTACTTTGCATATGAATGCCATTTCTTCACACCTGAAAGTGGCCCTCTCCATGATTAGCCAGTTGATTGTGACCACTTGCTGGAATGTGTGTAAGCCAATTTGGTGTCATTTCTGGTCCAGGGCGAACACCAATGTGCCATTTGCAATCTATTGTAAAGAGATTCTGCTTTATTTTAAAAATGGTGCACACAGACAACTAAAATGTATCGGAAATGTTTTACCTAGGCCAGTGATGGTAACCCTTAACCCCCCCCCCCCAAGATGTTTTTGCCCTACATTTCCCATAATGCTCATGCACTCTGCAGTGTAGGTGAGCATCATGGGAAATGTTACAAAACATCTGTGTTGCCAAGGTTCATAATCACTGACCTAAGCCAACTAAAAAGGTGAGTGAGCGCTGTAGCAATCTTTTATTTAGTAATCATTTTTAGTGATTTTTTATTAAATGTTGTGGTTACATTCATCCACAGAGACTGAATGGAAATTTTGTATTATTCCTTAATTTATATATATTTTTAGCTAAATATATACATACACACTTTAATTATTTCTTACAATTTAGCCCCCCCCACACACACACACTCCTCTCCCCCCACACACACACCTCCCCCCCACACACAGACCCCCCCCCCCCACACACACACACACACACACACACACACCCCCACACACACACCTCCCCCCCCCACACACACACACACACACACACACACCTCCCTCCACACACACACACACACCATCCCCCCTCCATACACACCCATACACACTTCGCTGGAGTAAAGGGAGAAACCCTACCCATGTTCATACTGTGATGCCATTGCACACACACAAAAAATACAAGAAATGGATTACATTCAATTGACACAAAAGATATCTGAATTACATCCAGACAAATATGAAGAAAAGAAAACAAAAAACCAAGAGCTGTGTACAAATGAATAAGCTTTATTGAACATGTATAAAACATCAGTAATCACTCAAGCAGGCATGTTAAATGTGAAATGTCCACCACCCCCCCAAAACCCCCAAATCAAGTAATTTTTATTCGAATTACAGTGCAAAGATACAACATATGATGGATAGATAGAGCTTACAATATCCAAAAGTCAAGCAAAATAAGTTGTAGACACCTTAGTATTGAGCATAAAACATACCCAACATACTTTTATGTTTATTGTTTGCATGAGCCTGCCTTTCCATTTAAATACCATCAAATCAGTAGAACATAGAGCTACACAGAGGCATGAAAATAAAAAAAAAAACACATGTATAGAGTACATAGAGACACACTTTGCAAAAACTATACAAAACATTTAGAGCATGAAAAGTATTCATCCAACAAAATACACTTACTGCAATATGGGTCCTTAGGCATGTCAGCAAACCCCCCACCCCCAAAAGCAAATTCGGACATAAAGACATGTGGCCCTGCCATAGGCCAAAGGATTTGCTCTTAAACATCCCTTTATATAACCTTGGTTAAACTACACCCACCCAGTATAGGAAACGCCCAGCAAAGTAATTAATTGGGTCTGTAGGTTCCTAAACCAAAATCACCAGTTCACCAATGAATGAGTGTTTGGCTGGCCATCCATGATCCAATTTTCTTACAAGTCAACACACATAAGAAATGCTTTCAATAATCTCAGCATGA